>NC_073304.1:74578146-74838146 GCF_027595985.1 Sorex araneus
TTGAGACTCTACTCCTGTGATTAGAGCTCATATCAGAGTCTCCTGAAAACCGATTTTCAGAACAAATCAGGAGGACTTAGAGCCAGATGTTTCTGCTGTAGATACAAGCTCTCACGTCTGTAGGAAGCAGGGAACCAAAGTGAAGGGAACCAGGGATGTGATAAGTGGTTTGCTCCCTGATACTGTGGCACTAGGAAACCATCATCATCATCCCATCGATCATCGAATTTCTCGAGTGGTCTCAGTAATGTCTCCATTTGTCCTAGCCCTGAGATTTTAGAAGCCTCTCTTTACTTGTCCTTCCCACAGTGCTGTATAGGAGGTTCTTTCAGAGTCAGGGGAATGAGACCTGTCATTATTACTGGTTTTGGCATATGAATACCCCATGGGGAGTTTTCCAGGCTCTCCCATGTGGGCAGGAAACTCTGGGTAGCTTGCCAGGTTCTCCCAGAGGGAGAAGTAGGCTAAAAGATGTTGCTTCTGGGAGCTTGGGTTTATAGTCTCTGGATGTTGGCCGTTGGTGGGATTACATGGCACCGAGGGGCAGTCCCTGGGTGTGACCACCTAGCTACTGGAAAATGGGGAATCTAGGCAGAAGAGGCCCAGTCCTGATCTGAGCAGCCTTGGAGGTCTCAGCCCCAGGTCCCACACACCTGGGTTCCTCTGCCTGTTCCTTCATGTGTGAGGCTCGTCCGAACATGTGGAGAGGGGCTGTGGCTGGGCTCTGGAGGTCTTTGGCCACGGGAGCTCTGCTAGGGGCCAGGAGGGAAACTGAAACACAGCCCCTTCGAGGGGCCCCGGGGGAAGACAGCCAGGTACGGGGGCAAGAGACTCTCTGCAGGAAACCATAAAGTCTGTTTATTCTTGCAGATCAGCAGTCTGGTGAGGCTGTAGTTTGAAATGTTAGCTTTCCTGTCTCCCATTTTTCACTGTATGCAATAAAATTTCTTTCTGCCTCAGGTCGTCTGAGTTATGTCTTTTGGCTTGGCACTCACCAAGCAAATACTTAGAAATATTTTAAAACCTTGGTTATGATTAATGATCAGCTCTACAGATTGGGAGTAATGTTCCCTTAATGATACCATGAACAATGTGGACTGGATTCTAACTATAGTTTCTTAGGTGAACCCAGAAACATTCTTTCTAAGGGCGGGCTGGATATTTAGAAGGGAAGTTCTCACGAGGACTTTGGAGTTAGGAACACTTCATTCAAAGGAAGATTTCACTGAAATGTCATTCACAGACTCAAGATTCAGGAGGAATGAATGCAAGGAGCAAGCCTCAGATAAGCAATTTAGTGCACCTTCTCAATGGCCACTTCACCTTCTCAATGGCCACTTCACAATTCTCCCGGTCACTGCAAGTCAGATTGCTGGGAGCAGTTTCAGAAAAGAGACTGACACTCTGTAGTCCCCGGGCTCCTGCCTTCAGTCCTGGAGGTCTGTCCTCCTGGCACAAAGCCTTCTAGACTGTGGAGCTCACTGAGGCCTTCATCTGAGATTTCCTCTGCATGGTACTTAGGTAATTGAGGTAGAAGTGCAATTAAAAGTCGACTGTTCCCCAGGGAACAAGTGAATAATGTTTCCATTCAATTGCTCCAGCTTCATGATTTGAGAAAACAAACCCTTAAGAGACTAAGTCAGTAGTGACAGATAAATGCAATGAAGAAGGACCTTGTTCTGTCTGTAGGGAGCAGACTGATACTGAAATAACATGAGCCGAATGAAGGGATCTAACAATCACATGATGTCTGGTTCATTAATACCTACTGAGCATCAACTCTAGCTATGCCTTAAACAAGTCTGTGTATCCAGGAAGCTTACAGTGAAGTAGGGGAGGAAATATTTATTTCTAGATTGAAGTACTAGGTCCAGGAATGGGGTTCGGAGACTGCATGCTTCAGTCAGTAGTTTGATCCTGGCATTCCACAGCACTCTCATCAGTCTCATCCACATCACTGAGGATGATTCCTAGTACTGCTGGTGCCATCCTTGGTACTCAAACAAGTATGGACTCAGTACTTCATGGCCAAGTGTGTGCCCCCTGGCACTGCACTGCAACAAGTTGTTTTCACCGCCCTCCCCACCTTCCCAACACAATAAGGACAACAGTGGAGGGAAGGAAGGAAAGAGATGCAACTGCTGACCAGGGATGCAGCTCAGTAGCATATAGGCTTTGCATGTGTGAGGCTTGGGTGTGATCTCCAGCATCCAAAATTAAATGAATGAAGTGTAATTGAAGAGTCATCAGTGAAGCAGGTGTAAAGGTAGACACTGTGGATGAGAAGGATATCATCAGGGCAGAGGACCCTTGGAAGTGCATTTAAGTGGACTCCTGAAAACCAGCTGAATTCATTGCAGGCAGGGGTGAGGGCCGCGGGGAGACAGCAGCTCTCAAGAAAAAAGAATACAAGAAGACCTTCAAATACAGGGAAAATGGGGGTGCTCCAGAACCAGAAAGGGGGCTGCACTGGTTGGGAGGCAGTGCTGAGGGTAAGAGCTGTGCTCAGTAGTTAGACCTGGGGCCAGACAAATGCTGGAGCCAAGTGGGGAGTCACTCCTAGGAAAAGAAACTACCACAGGTAACCACTGAGGGTTAAGGTAAGGTGTTGGGCTTTGTTGGAAGGTCAAAGGGAAGCTGTGAATGAATTTTAGACAGGAAGTGACCCAGTGCAATGAGAAAAATTCCTTAAATGATTTTAATTCTATTATCATTATTAAATAATTTCCCTTTCCTTGTCCTTGGTGGCTTTGGCTGTGGTGGCTGGGAGTCACACACATTTGTCTGTGGTGCTCACACACTTGGACAAAGGAGTGGCTGGTGGCTGCCACACTTTCAACGTGGGATTTGCACATGAGCTTGCAAGGAGTCACACTCCCTGACTGTGGTGTGCCAGTCAGGACACAATCAGTCATGGCACGAGGGGTCCCAAACTGCATGGCCACTGGGGCCATACTTGGTGCATGTGGGCAGTGCTGAGGATTAGACTCCTCACGTGAGTCTCATCCACATCACTGAGGATGATTCCTAGTACTGCTGGTGCTATCCTTGGCACTCAACCAAGTATGGCCTCAGTACTTCATGGCCATGTATGTGCCTCCAGACACTGCATTGCAACAAGTTGGTGTGGATGGCCTCGTGCTTGCAAGACAGGCACTTTCATACTCAGGCATACCTGTTGTGCCCTACAGTGTGTTTACAAAAATCACTCTGACTGGGGCTGGAGCCATAGTACAATGGGTAGGGCAATTGACTTGCATGCAGCCAACCCAGGTTCAATCCCTGGCATCCCATATGGTCCCCTGAGCACTGCCACTGAGTGAAGATCCAGTAGTACCTTCCTAAGCATCTTCAGGTGTGCTTCTATTTCCTTGAAATCACTCTGGCGACTGTGTGGAAAGGGGCTGAAAATGGGGCGTGGGGGATGGGTGAGAAAACATTGACTTGAGGATGTTGACTGGAAGGAGTTGAACTAGGAAGTAGTAGAGATGAAAGAAGAGGTTAATATTAAGATTTACTTTCAAGATAAAATTGATAGGGCTAAAAATTATTATGTTCTTTTTAAAAAAGTGACAAAAGTTTTTTGAAGTCATTAGTTTGAATCCAGTAGTTTCTGAGTCAGTGAAGCAGTAATTCAAGCCCCTGTGTCATGTCTTTCTCAAAAGAGGACCTGGAGCACCCTGGGATAAGATGGACGGCTGGCTTCTCTAAAGGATATTTCCCTCAGCTCCTTTGAATACATTCTTTCTAAAGGAGAGTTGCCAGGGGTAGTGCTGGGCACACCAGGTGTGGCCCCCCCAAGAAAACACCCCCACAAGCAAACCAAATAATAAATAAACGTACATGATCATCATAAGGATGGTTATTTTAATTTGATGAAACTGACAATCAAAAATTGAAGTCTTGGGGCTGGAGCCATAGTACAGCAGGTAGGGTGTTTGCCTTGCATGTGGCCGACCCGTGTTCAATTCCCAGCATCCCATATGGTCCCCCAAGCACCGCCAGGAGTAATTCCTGAGTGCATGAGCCAGGAGTAACTCCTGTGTATCGCCTGGTGTGATACTTGTCATCACTTGTCATCCCATTGATCTTCGATTTGCTTGAGCAGGTGCCAGTAACGTCTCTATTTGTCCCTCTAGTGTAGCCCAATGGTATCTGCTCGCTCCAGGAAAAGGAAGAACCTCAAACCGTTCATTCAGGATTTTGACGAAGAAGTCTGACCATCTGGTAGGTGGGCGACCACTCGATCTTTTGACGTCACATCCCGTGGAATCCAGTCCGTAACAGCTCTAGTCCAGCGGTCATCTCTGAATCGCATTACGTGTCCGGCCCATCTGATTTGGCATACGAGTTGGCAAACGAGACAGCATCCCTGATTCTTGATTGTTGATGGAAGTCAGAACTCTGGATTCCTTCTCTCACTTGAGTAAGACGTTATACTCCAAGCTTTCGACCCGAATAGCGTTCTCATCCTGTTTTCGTAGGGCCCAGGTCTCTGAGGCGTTAGTACAGGAAGAATGGTGGAGTCAAAAATATGTGCCTGGAGCTGGAGATTCTTCGTCCTCTTAACCACTTCTTTGATGCTCTTGAAGGCGTTCCACGCTGCTCTCTTCCTCCTGTGGGTTCTGGCGCCAAGTAATTCCTCATGTTGAGTTCTTGACCCAGGTACATATAGCTGCTGCATTTGGAGATGTTCATTTCATTGAGAGCAAATGGAATGTCAGGGACTAGCTTGTTTTTCATGAGCATTGTTTTCCTGAGATTCAGCTGCAGTCTGACCTTTGCACACTTACGGTAGAAGTTGACCAGCATTTGTGCAGCTTGGCTAATGTTTGTTGTTATTAGAACAATGTCATTAGCAAAGCAGAGGTGGTATAGTTGCCGACCGTCTATCTTCGCTCTCATTCCTTCCCATTCTAGTTGTCACATGACGTTCTCGAGGGTGGCACTGAAGAGTTTCGGTGAAATGGTATCACCCTGATGAACCCTTCTCTTTACATCAATGATCACTTCCTTGTACAATGGTGAGATCCTGGTGGTGAATCCGTAACACAGCTCGAGGAGGATCTTGATGTACTGAGTTTGATGCCCGGTTTGGCTAGGGCTTTGATGACTGCTTCAGTCACAACAGAATCAAAGGCCTTCTTTAAATTGATAAAGGTTAGACAGAGCGGCATCTTGAACTCTGGAGAAACTTCAATGAGCTTGGTCACTGTGTGGACATGTCAATCGTGCTGAATCCTTTTTGGAACCCGGCTGGCTTGCATGGTTGTCCTTTGTCTAGTGTTATGCCTATTCTATTCATGATGACATGAGTGAACAACTTGTAGATGACGGACAACAGACAGATTGGGTGCTAGTTGCTGATATTGTGGATGTCTCCCTTCTTGTACAATAGAATGGTCCTGCTGGTTTTCCATTGGGACGGAACCTTGCATACAAACAGGTAGTGTATGAAGAGCCGAGCCAGTGTATTGACGAGTACTGGCAGCAGATTCTTCAGGTGTTCAGGTCTGACCTTGTCTGGACCAAGTGCTGTATGAGTATTTACCAACTAAATGGTGTGTCAGATTTCGGAAGGGAGGACGTTGGGAACGACATATCCATCCTGTGGAATTTGGTATGTGGGCAGGTGGACATAGCTGTTAAAGAGATCCGAGTAGAAGTTGTGAATAATCCTCTCCATTGCCTTTCTGGAAGATGTTATAGATCCATCAGGATGTTGGAGGGCAGTCATCTTGGTCTTGTGGTTGGTGAAGGACAGGTGAGCGTTGTGAAAGTTTTCCCGGCTTCTGCCTCATTGGCCAACACTGCTGCTCTTCGCTTCTTTTTTTTTTTTTTTTTTTTTGCTTTTTGGGTCACACCTGGCGATGCACAGGGGTTACTCCTGGCTCTGCACTCAGGAATTACCCCTGGCCGTGCTCAGGGGACCATATGGGATGCTGGGATTTGAACCCGGGTCGGCCGCGTGCAAGGCAAACGCCCTACCCGCTGTGCTATCTCTCCAGCCCCATGCTCTTCGCTTCTTGAGGTCTTCCTTTATCGCTTCTCTGCACAGCTTTGTGAGCTTGGATGCTAGCTTGTGGTTGCCTGAGGCTCGTGCCAAACCATGTTGGAGAATGAGCTCAAGAGTTTCTGAAGACAGGCGTCTGTTGGTGGCTTTCCCACTCTCGGCATTCTTCTGAGTTCATGGAGGTGCTGAACCAGTCGATCATATTCCTCGTGGATGTTGTCAACAACAGCATCTTCCCATGTTGCCGCAATAGTGCCAAAGAACTCCCAGTTGGTGGTCATTCTGAGAGTTCTCTTCTTCAACTTAAACTTTGCAGACCTTTTTCTCCACTCTGTGAAGTAAAATTTTGCATGAAGGAGACGGTGGTCCAATCCCGTTTGGAATTTTGGGACAACAGTGACATCAGTCAGGCAAAACCTTCGATTGAATATGATGTCAATTTTGTTGTGGAACTGTCCACCAGGAGACCCCCATGTCCAACGTTTAGATTTGGCCTTCTGGAACTGTGAGTTATCATGCATGGTCTTGGTTGACATGATGAACTCAGACAATCTCTCACCCTATTCGTTCCACTCTAGGTCATGAGTCCCAATGTGGAGTTTTTTGGGCGGCCTTCTCGGTCCTATCATGGCATTAAAATCATGGACAATGATCTTGTAGAAGGTGTGGTCTTCTTTATAGAACTTCTCCAGCTCCATGTACAACTTCTCAATTTTTTCTTCATCATAGCTGGATGTTAATGCGTAGATGACGAAGATAGAAACTGCTGGCAGTGAGCCACATCTATTCAAGCATAATCATCTGATTTGGGTTGTTAGGCTTTCAAATGAATCAATGCTCATGGCTAAGTTCATGTTGACAAGGACAATGCCACCGACACCTCTGTTGTCGAATGTTCTGAGGAAGAGTTCTCCAGTTTTGAAAATGGAGTGATGTGATTGATGCTTTCTTGTCTTGGTAGACCAAGAGATCATGCCGTACTTGATCTTCTGCGCTTGCACCATCTGGTCCTTGATGAATGCTTCCAATGCCAGTGTACGTGCATTGAAAGTACAGACAGTCATTTTAGTCTTTCTTCCAAAATTTTGGCAGTCTAGTTCATCCCTGAGATTTTATCAGCCTCTCCTTGCTCATCCTTCATAATGGGGCCATATTGGGGGCTCTTTTGGTGTCAGGTGGATGAGGCCCATTGTTGTTACTGTTTTTGGCATATCGGATATGCCATGGGTAGTTTGCCAGGCTCTGCTGTGCGGGCGAGGTACTCTTGGTAGCTTGCCGGACTCTCCAAGAGGGATGGACGCTTTTAGGGCGGCCTCTAATCGCCCTTACAGGTGTTCCCATGGTTCACACCATATTTGAACCCCAACAAATATGGTGTGAAAATTATGGAAAATGAGTAGTAAGTGTCTATTGGTGTGTTGCATGGCTGTGTTGTCTTGTTGAGCCTGGAGTCCAAGGTCGCAAAGTTCTGCTTTACCTGGTTCTGTGGGGCTTCACTCATGTGTGAGGTTTGGCCTGAGTGTCTGGAAAGCAGCCTGGAGCATGGCAGTGGCTGGGTAGTGGAGGTTGGGTTGCTTGGGAATGCAGCCCAAAGCAGGTGTGACACAAAAAAGTAAAAAAAAAAAAATGAAGTCTTACCACTTATGTATATATGGATCCTTTGGGTTTATTTTTCCATGAAGTGTCTATATATACTCTACATCCTTAACTCATTGATCTGTTGAGTTGTTTTCTTTGATCTATTATGGAAAATAATATTTTATTTTGTTTAATTTTTTAAAAATATTAACTTTTTACCAGTTTGGACTGGAGCGATAGCACAGCAGATAGGGCATTTGCCTTGCACTCGGCCGACCCAGGTTCGATTCCTCCATCCCTCTCAGAGAGCCCAGCAAGCTACCGAGAGTATCCCGCCCACACAGCAGAGCCTAGCAAGTTACCTGTGGCGTATTCGACACGCCAAAAACAGTAACAATAATTCTCATAATGGACACATTACTGGTGCTCGCTCGAGCAATTTGATGAACAATGGGACGACAGTGCTACAGTGCTAAATTTCTACATTTTAGATACTCTGACTTACAATAATGATAATAGCACGGTTTCATGCATAAAACAGTCTAACACCATCTCTCCACCAGAGTGTCCACTCTCATCCACCACTGTGCCAGTGTCATCCCCCCATCCCATCATATATCCCGCCCCAACACAACTTGATATACTTTCTACTAAAGACCGGTTCTAAGTTTCTATTGCTTTGGGTATTTGTTGTTTCTTTGCTATGTTTCCTTATATACCACACATAGCATGTGCGTTCTTTATTCCTTTTTCTATGTTCATTTAAAACTGTTCCTACATTGTAGTGAGTGTAGTGAGTTCAGCATAGAGCTTTCGGTCAAACATTTGCATAAACAGGTTGAGAAAGCCATTTCATAAGAACCGGACGACTGGTACATTTTTACAAGAGCAGAATGGTTTAGCCAACAAGAACAGATAGATCAGCCTTCTGGATATCTACTGTTATCTCCCCTAGTTGCCCCGGGTGACACTAGTTACTACTAGTTTTACCTTAAGGCCATGACACAAGTAGATTGAAACCTAAGCGTACATAAGCACTGGAGTTACAATAAAGTAGCTTTTGCTTTTGCTCACCTCTTTCTGTATATGTGTGTGTGTATGTGTGTGTTTGTCTACCCTCTCCCTATCACTTTCACACCCTCTCCCCGTGAACCCCATTATCCGGTTCCTCGGGACAGGACACTATATTTCTTCCTTTATCCTCAAATGGAATCTGATACCTAAAGAGAATATTTTTCTAGTCACTCATAGAGATTTTTTCTTTTGTATGTCACCTTGCATGCTCAGGGCTTACTCCTATCTCTGCACTCAGGAATTACTCCTGGTGGGCTTAGGGAACCATTCTCTCTGGAAGCCAGGCTTCAACCCATTGAGCTATCTTTCCAGCCCCAAATTATAAATATTTTTACAGTTAAATATGTTTCTTATACCACCTAGGACTGATCTAGGCAGGAAATCTGCAGAAAGAAAATTGTGTTGTTGGCTTCACTTGTCTTTTTTTTTTTTTGTTATTTGTTTTGTTTTGTTTCGTTTCAGGGTCATACATGGTGTTGCTCAGGGATTACTCCTGGCCCTGTGCTCAGTAATTACTCTTGGTGGGCTTGAAGACTACATGGGGCGCCAGGGATTGAACCTAGGTTGACCGTGTGCAAGGCAAAATGCCTTACCCACTATACATTGGCTCTGACGCCCCAGCTTAATTTCTTTTCCCCCTATCTCCCTCCTCCCTGTCCCCCCAGCTTAATTTTTTATAGTAAATTACAGAGCTATATCTTGCCCTCAAAGCACCTGAGTCTTGTAGGGAAACCAGGCAGAAAACACAGAATAAACAGAGATATTCAAATCTCATAACCAACAGAAATATCAGTCAAGTGATGAAAAATGGCTCAAAGCAATAGAATCTTAGAACTGGTCTCTGGAACAGAGCTTAGACAGCGATGAGACCGGTTTGGACAAGTGGCTGAGAGGTAGACCCTGAGAAAATAGTGGAGGGACGCAGACATTCTGATGGAGGTTATGGTTTTGGAACATCGTATATGCACGAAACCCTATCATTGTATACCACTGTGAGTAAAATGTTAAAAAAAAATACTATGCAGTTCCTTAATGCTTCCAAGTTTATGCCAAATTACATAGTGACTGACAGCCCACAGACATGTCATCAGAGTCTTTTTTGACTGAGAAAAGCTCAATTTCTTGCCAAGACCTCCTTTTCCCTTAGTTAGTATAGGAATACAGTCTTCAGTCATGAGTCCCACAGCTTTATGAGAAGAGTTTGTTTATCTGCTCCTTAAACACCTGCTTTACCTGCTTGTTTCTCAGGGTGTAAATGAAAGGATTGAGCATGGGGGTTACCACGGTGTTGAGCAAGGCCACCACCTTGCTCCTGTCCTCCCCCTGGTCATCCTTGCCTGACCGGACATACATGAAGATGCAGCTTCCATAGAAGAGAGACACGACAATGATGTGGGAGGAGCAGTTTGAGAAGGCCTTCTGTCTCTCCTTGGCTGAGGGGATGCGCAGGATGGTGCGCAGGATGTGGCCGTAGCAGGTGGCCGTCACACACAGTGTGCCCAGTAAGCTGATGATGGCGCTTATAAAACTCAGAAACTCAATCAGACTCGTGTCTGCACATATGAGTTCCAGAAGGGGGAAGCTGTCGCAGAAGAAATGATTAATGACATTGGGGCCACAGAAGGGGAGCTGGAATGTAAGGAAACTGGGAACAATCACAAGAAGGAGTCCTGTCGTCCATGAACAAAGCACTAGCTGGACACAGACCCTTTTGTTCATGATGGTGGCATAACGTAAGGGATTACAGATGGCCACATACCTGTCAAAGGACATCACTGCCAGCAGGATGAACTCTGTGGTGCCCAGAAAGAAATAGAAGAAAGTCTGTAGGAAACAACCCATTAGAGAGATGGTCTTGCATCCTGTCAGGATGTTGACTAGCATCTTGGGGAAGATGATCGAGGTAAACCAGATCTCCAGGACAGCAAAGTTGCGGAGAAAGTAGTACATGGGGGTGTAGAGGCGCCTGTCTAGGAGGGTGATGATCACGATGAGGAGATTCCCCAGCAGAGTGATAGAGTAGGTCAGGAGAAACCCCAGGAAGATGAATGTCTGTAGCTCACAGACGTCAGAGAGCCCCAGCAGGATGAACTCAGTGACTGAGGTCTGGTTCCTTCTGAGCCCTTGGTCCTCTGCTGGAGATGGGCAGGCGGAGGGGTGCGGCATCAGAAGATTGGATGCTCTGGGATTTGAGGACACCTGAAAGAGAAAGAAAACAGGGATGAGTTGAAGGAAAAGTGTCCTTTCTGGGAAGGACACTTTGCCACCACTGACCACTCAGGCTGACTTGCAGTTCCTGGTGTGTCTGCATGTTAGAACAAGAAAATGTGATTTTCTGGGAGGCAAAAGCATAAACCTTATTTTCTTCTTCTTTTTTTTTCTTATCACAGTCTGAATACTAGGCAAAATTGTATTCAGGCCTAAGAGTATTTAACAAGGTGATAAGAGGCATATTTTATTTTATTTAATTTTTATTTTTTGATTTTTGGGTCACACCTGGCGATGCACAGGGGTTACTCCTGGCTCTGCACTCAGGAACCACTCCTGGCAGTGCTCAGGGGACCATATGGGATGCTGGGAATCGAACCTGGGTTGGCCGTGTGCAAGGCAAATATCCTACCAGCTGTGCTATTGATCCAGCCCCAAGAGGCATATTTTAATGACAAAGATGCACCTATAAGGAAGACAAAATCATGTGAGCATTTGAGTTTTAATCACAAAAAATATTTAAAAAATTTATTATTAAAATTTTATTATTGGGGCCAGAGAAATAATACAGTGGGTAGGGGCTGGAGCAATAACACAGCGGGTAGGGCGTTTGCCTTGCATGCGGCCGACCCGGGTTCTATTCCCAGCATCCCATATGGTTCACTGAGCACCACCAGAAGTGATTCCTGAGTGCATGAGCCAGGAGTAACCCCTTGTGCATCACCAGGTGTGACCCCAAAAGAAAAACAACAACAACAAAATAATACAGTGGGTAAAGTGTTTTCTTGCATGTAGCTACCTGGGTTTGATCCCTGGCACCCCATATGGTCCCCCTGAGCACTGCTGGGAATGATCCCTGAGCACAGAGCTGGAAGTAAGTCCTGAGTACAATCTGGTGAGGCACACACACACAAAAGCCCCACCAAAGTCTATTAATTTATTTATCATTTTAGTGATTTTTAGTTTTAGATCCTTGGCACCTGAATGATCTCTGAGCACAAAGTCAGAGATAAGGTTTGACCTTTGCTAGTTGTGGCAAATCTCTATTTTTCTTTTTCTTTATGGTCTGTCTCTATTTTTTACATTCCTTAAAACAAGTTTCCTAAAAAATCACTTTAAATAACATTTTCTCAAATTTTTGATTAAAAATACTTCGACATCTGAATGATGGATCTGGTGGTGTTTGACACTCAGAAGTCGGGAACATCTCACTTATATGGTCTTTTCTAGGGGCCAGCAAATATGCAAAGTCAGAGTGAAAACATCTTAAATTGGTCCATCTGAAGAGGGGCTGCATTTCCTCATTAGATGGCACAGGAGTCTGCCTAAAAACATGCTCTAAAATTTTGGAACTGTCTGAACTTTGAGCTGGTAAACAAAGCTCATGCTGGGTTTTTCAGTGTTCCCAGCAGCAAGAAACACCAAAACACTTAATAAAATTTCTCTTTAGAAGTCAGCTTCGCCTGTAGTCTAAGATGTGGCTCAAGAGGTAGAGACTGTCATGTCCTGGCATTAACACTTGAGACCTCATATCTGTTCCCTCAGCAGTGCTGGGCGTGCCACCTACCCCCCCAGCACTGTGATGGATGTGTCTACCCTGAAAAATAAGTCAAGTTTCTATTTTTTTTTCTTTTTGGGTCACACCTGGCGATGCTCAGGGGTTACTCCTGGCTTTGCACTCAGGAATTATTCCTGGTGGTGCTCAGGGGACCATATGGTATGCTGGGAATTGAACCCGGGTCGGCCGCTTGCAAGGCAAATGCCCTACCTGCTGTGCTATCACTCCAGCCCCCAAGTCAAGTTTCTTTAGGTAAAAGTTTCTTTACGTAAGCATCAACTATTAGCTTAATTATTAGGCGAAGCTGTAGTAAGAATTATTTGTCAGTCCCTGGAGAATAAGATTGGTACCTACCTTCCAATCCCTGCCTCCGGTGTCTGGAATAAAGGCAGTGTTGTAGAATATAATAATTATAAGAATATATATGTAATCACAATATAAAATTTCCTCTTTTCTTGTTTTGTCTCCCCTGCCCCCAGTCATCCCACAAACTACCATTATGTCTAACATGGCTGGCAACTATTAAAGAATAAAAATAGCTGGAAGTTTCTGAGGAGATAACTAGGATTGTCCTCTAGCAGGTATTTTTAGGTCCAACATTGTCTAGATGCACCAAAAATTTGAAAAAGACCCTTCTGCATATTGCTCTCTAGTCTAGGTACTGCTTCACAGCTGAGTGCAGATGACTAAGAAATGCATCCTGGTCTTTCTAGAACAGAAGCAGGATCTGATTTTAATGTGATACCATAAATGTCATCAGTAGTTAATAGAATGAATAATATTTAGACCAAGTCTGAGAGAAGAGAGAAAGGAAGGAAGAAGAAAGGAAGGAAGAAAGAAGGAAGGGAGAGAGACCAAGAAGAGGAATTGGATGTAGGTGGAGGAGACAGTTCTGAGTTCTCACTGAATCATGAGCTTAGCACAGAGAAGCTGTGAAAAGATACTGAGACCAGTCTAAGGAGAGAGGATATGACCAGGTCACAGGTAAATGTTTGTTTGTTTTTGCCTATTTCAAACCAGAGATCAATAGCTGGGTGGGTGTCATGGATGCAGACTTCTGGATGCAAAGAGGCAGGGCACACCTTAGGAAGCCTGGCTTGTCCTTCTTGTCCTACATGATTCCTGAGTTAAAAGGAGGCTTGTCACTGCTGAACCTATATAACCTATCACCCATCCAAACCTTCCATTTTTAAAACATCAATTTTATTTAGGTACCCTGATTTACAATCATCATCATCATCATCGTCATCATCATCATCATCATCATCATCATCCCATTGATGAAAATCCTGTCGATTTTCTCGAGCAGTCTCAGTAACATCTCCATTCATCCTAGCCCTGAGATTTTAGAAGCCTCTCTTTACTTGTCCTTCGCATTGGAGGGTCTTTCAGGGTCAGGGGAATGAGACCCATTATTATTACTGGTTTTAGCATATGAATATGCCATGGGGAGCTTGCCAGGCTATCCCATACGGGCAGGAAACTCTTGGTAGCTTGCCAGGTTCTCCAAGAGGGAGAGCAAGGCTATAAGATATCCAAGCTTCCGGGAGCTTGGTTTTATAGTCTCTGGATGTTGGCCGTTGGTGGGGTTACATGGCCCCGGGGGCAGTTTATGGGTGTGACTGCCTAGCTACTGGAAAATGGGGGATCTGGGTGGAAGAGGCCCAGTCCTGATATGAGCAGGCTTGGAGATCTCAGCTCCGGGTCCCGCACACCTGGATTCTTCTGCTGGTTCCTTCATGCATGAGGCTCGTCTGAACTCGTCAGAGTTTCTTGCCTTGCGCTTGGCTGTCTTCACTGGGGTCCCTTGGAGGGGTGGGTTGAATTTCCCTCCCTGCCCCAAGCAGAGGTTAATAATGATACTAAACAGGGCTTCATGTCAAAAACATTCCAACACTACACCCTCCACCTAAATGTCAGCTTCCTTCCAACATGTCCCAGAGACACCCCTCACCATTCTATCCTTCCACCCTTCTGGAATAATCTGCTTCCTTTCATTATTTTAAGGGTCACTAATATAGTGACCAATGGGAAAGTCTCAACAGATGCCCTGAAAGTTAGTTCTGCCATGATCTTCAGAATAGTTCTAGTACAATTAGAAGGAGAGATGGCTTTTCCTTCTAAGAATAAGCAGGAAGAGATTTACCCAGAGCTTTGAGTTCCCAAGGAGAATCACACAAGTTACAAGGAGTGACAGGCCAACCTCATCAGATGAATGAGTGACTAAATAGCTCTGACAGTAGATGATGACTTGCCCGATATTGACCTGGAAGTTATAAGTTACAAGTTGAAACTTTCAAGTTGAAGTTACCTTGAAAATGGGGCCTGGGACCGGAGCAATAGTATAGTGAGTGGGTAAGGTGTTTGCCTAGCACGTGACCCACCCTGGGTTCGATCCCCAGCATCCCATATGGTCCCCCAAGCACGGAGTAATTCCTGAGAACATAGCCAGGAGGAACCCCTAAGCATCGCCAGATGTGACCAAAAAAGTACCCCCACCAAAACAGAATGGAAGTGGGCCCTGTGGTTGCTGCACCATGCCTTACAGAGAAACAGAAAGAGGGGCCAGGAAGAGGAGATTTGAAGAAACTATCGCTGCTCTGGCATCCTCTGCTCTGCCAAAGTAGGGAAGGTTACTCTATGGAGCTAGATTCCGGCTTTAGATGTCCCCTAGAGAAGTCCCAAGTGGACCATTCCAGATACATTACTCACAAGATTTCAGAGAGTACCTGGTCCTCATGAGTAGTTTTGGAGATTGCCGTACTGCCTGTAGGTGTTAAGTGCAGGTCTTATATTGCTGTGTGAGATCTCCACACATTGTGACTTGAGGCATTTTCTGGAAACACAGATGCTTTTAGAAGCTTTCTGAACAACTGACTGCATTTCCTTGGACTTTGTCATCATTCAGTTCAGATGGTCTGATGAATCTCCAGAAGGTGTAGAAATCTCTCCTTCTCAGGATGTGATGAAAAGAGGAAACCCACGGAAGAACAGTTATTGTTTGACATAATCCCCCTCACCCTCCTCCTGGGCCAAGGGAGTGATTTGATTGATGAAGACTTTCATCTCCCCTTCACATTGGCTCAGCCAGTGGAGATTTCTTTTGTGGACAACAGGGTTATAGGCTACAGTGGGTGAGCTATTCCTGGGATGAACACATATCTTTGTGAAGGTGATGTTAGGGTTGAAGGTTTTGGGTTGTAGGTAGCTTTGTTTTCTCAAGAGATTTTATTCTTCCAAGTTTGATGGGAACCCTGGAGAATTAGTATAATGAACCTTATTCAGCCTCTTCCCAATTCTCTTGGCTGCCCTTACTTCAACTTTGCAAATAAGTTTATCTTGTTTGTTAAGATGAAGAATATCAGTTACTTTTGGTTTAAATAGGAGACCAATTATGCTCCTGAAATGGGGGATTTTATCTAATAAGAAGCAGTCCTAAGAGACAGTCCTCATATCACAGGGATGTAAGGACCCATCCCAGGGAAAATGGAACCTGGGCTCATCCTCTCCTGGTCACCCCTTCACTGAGCTAGGAACTGATAGAACATCAGATCCTGTGAGGAAAAGATAAGAGGGAAGGAAATAAAAAAATTGGATGATTTTTTCCCAATTTTTTGAGAGATATGTCACAAATAAAATTATGCATTAAAGTATTAATTGTATAACATATACTTGCCACAATGAATGCTATAATTAGATTAAGATATCCACCATCTCACAGAGTTTTTTTGTTTTTGCATGTGGTTTTAAGTTTTACTCTTCAAAGAAAAGTGTTTTGAAGAACCTCCTAATGGGTGTTTGACGAGATCCAGACAAATCCTGGCAATTCATTACCAAGTGGACCAGTGGTGCACTTCAAGGACACAAGGATATGATAATTCCTGACAGTGCTTGGGGCCCACACCTGGCAATACTCAGGATCCCGGACAAGACATATGCTCTGACCCCTCTACTGCCTCTCTGACCCCTCTTTGAACAATTAAGTTCAATACAGTGTTATCTACTGTGGGCACCATGCCATGCCTTAGAGCTCCTAAAGTTATTATATATATATATGTATATATATATGTTTGTTTGTTTTGGGGGCCACATCTGACAATGCCCCCTGGTTTAGTCCTGGTTCTTCACTCAATAATCACTCCAGGTGGTGCTCAGGGGACCATATGGGATGCTGGGGATCAAACCCGGTGAGTCGCATACAAGGCAAACACCCTACCCTCTGTACTATCACTCCGTTATTTGTATCTTAAGGAGAAATTGATAACTTTATCCTGAGTGGCAAATAGGTGCTGGGAGTGTTTCCTTTGTCTCCTGGGATGCTGCCCTGAAATGCTAGTTTTTTAGTCCTTCTCCAAACCCCCAGCCATCGACCCCCTTCAGCAAATGTTCCCTCTTAGATCTCTGGGAGTGAATATCAAGAAGTTAGTTCAGGGGGTCTGGTGTTGAAGACTGGGGTGTTCAACATTCAACTGGGATGTTCCTGGGCCGGCTTGGGGGGTCTGCAGGTGAGGCATCTTTAGCAGCATGTGGACAGGTTTCCCGATGGAGTCCATAAAGTGGTAGGATGAAGAGTGAAGAGGTTAGCAGTGTATCTTGGATGAGTTTGTAACCCTGGTTGCTGTGTTCCCAGCCTCTCCTAACTCCTCAGCCATGCAGATAGTTTGAGTGCATTGGAAAGAAGTGTGTGTCTGGCTTGCATCCAGCAGCTGAGGAAGCAGGGTGCTCATTCATTGGTTCCCTCTTTTCTCCTAGGAGAAATCCTGGGAGTCAATCCAGGCGCTGACCAGTGCTGTCCCGGGGAGGTGTGATTAATCTGCTTACTCTCTTCAATGCCTCCGTGCCCAGTTTTTTTTTTTTTTTGGCTCCAGTGCTGAACTAGAACTTGTCCAGAGGACAATGGACTCCCAGAAAGGCATTCTCATCTGTGAATGAATGTCTAGAGCAAGGCTTTTAGGGAGATGATGCTAGGAGACACACACATCTACCATTTTGTTGACATGACTCCTAAAAGAATTTTCCTTTGCTAGAAAACATTAAAAATGACCACCTAGTTTCATGTCCATGTTTAAGGCATGGGCATGAAAAGGGGAAATGAAGCATACAGCATTCAGAAGGCTGATGGTTAAAGTAACTACAAAAAATGATCTTGTCGACAAGTTCCTGCTTACAAATTTTTTCAGTTCAATTTATATGAAGGTTAAGGCAGAGTACAATTTCTTTTTGTGGCAAAGTACATCACATAAACTTTAAAATTTTAAAGTGTTGTTTAAAGTGTTAACTACATGCCCCTTGCTGTGCAAGGAAAGCAGTCTCCTTTCCATTGCACTTTTTATTATAGATGTGTATACTCCTATAATACTGATTTGACAACCACTAACATACTTTTGAAAAATTCCTCACTCATGCCTCAATCTCAGCCTCATTAATACTTTAGTGAGTATCTGCGTGTTTCTTTTTCTCTTTTATTTCACTTTAAAATTTTCTTTTACAATAGTTCTAAGGTTTTCTACCCCATCCCTTCCGGTGAAGTCCCTCTTCCTTATCTTGGTAACCTTGGTTCTGTGGTCAGAGTCAAGGATTTGTTTTCATTCACCATTGTCCATTTCTTTTATCTATGCATTTTTTTTTTTTTTGCTTTTTGGGTCACACCTGGCGATGCACAGGGGTTACTCCTCGCTCATGCACTCAGGAATTACTCCTGGTGGTGCTCAGGGGACCATATGGGATGCTGGGAATCAAACCCGGGTCGGCCGCATGCAAGGCAAACACCCCACCCGCTGTGCTATTGCTCCAGCCCCATATTCTATGCATTTTTTTTTTTTTTGCTTTTTGGGTCACACCTGGCGATGCACAGGGGTTACTCCTGGCTCATGCACTCAGGAATCACTCCTGGTGGTGCTCAGGGGACCATATGGGATGCTGGGAATCAAACCCGGGTTGGCCACGTGCAAGGCAAACGCCCTACCCGCTCTGCTATCGCTCCAGCCCCTATTTCATTTATTTTAAAATTTTTATTTGTTATTATTTTGGGGCACTCAGGGGTGCTCCTGTTCCTGCACTCAGGAATCACTCCTGGAGGTGCTTGGGGATCATATGGAATGCTGAGGATAGAAACAGGGGTGGCCGAAAATCCAGAGCTGCGGCTCGAGAAACGGACCCTCTGCTCCTAAAGACTATGATAGAGAGGTCTTCTAACCCATTTTGGCACCCAGAGTGGCTTCTTGCAGAAATGCATCTAGACTGTGAACTGACCTACAACGTTGTGCCTCCCGGGGAGGGATTTTCCCTCTTTGCCCTGTTTTTCTGAGCGGAAAATGGTGGCGGTGGCAGCATCCACGTGGTGAGAGCCACCCTCTAAGACCTCCAACCCAGAGGTAAGACTTTTTTAGTGATGTAGCCTGTAGGTGGTCCTGGGAGGGGGGGCGTTACCGGCACGCCTTCCGCACAGACAAGATCTGGAGCTTCGGCTCTAGAAATGGACACTCTGCTCCTAAAGACTTTGATCAAGAGGTCTTCTAACCCATTTTGGCACCCAGAGTGGCTTCTTGCAGAAATGCATCTAGACTGTGAACTGAGCTAAAATATCAGAAACCCAAAACCTCATAGAGCTCATAGAGTCTTCATTCTCAGCAATGAAAAGAAATTATTAAATGATGCCTTTTTAGCAGGCCTGATTGTTGAGGGGAAATTCCAGACAATAATAGTGAGTTCTCTATTGAAATATTGGATGTATTCAAAGTATAGAGAGAATAAAGTGAAGATCATTAGCTACTTAGGTGGGGGGTGGGTGGGAGGTGGGTATATTGGGGTTCTTGGTGGTGGAACATGTGCACTGGTGAAGGGATGGGGTTTAATCAATATATTACCGAGACTTAAACCTGAAAGCTTTGTAATTTTTTTCATGGTAATTCAATAAAATAAAAACTTAAAAAAAAAGAAACAGGGGTGGCCATGTGCAAGGCAAGATCCTCTGTACTATCTTTCTGGTCCCTTTGATGTTTTATTTAAGGCAATAAAGTGTTTTCAGGTTATTCAGACCTTAGCATAAATAAAAAGTTAGGTGCTAGATTTAAAATTAATTTAAAATGCTGCATTTAAAACTTTATATAACCATTCCCTTTTTACAGTTAGGTTGTTCCCAATTGGCCATTAAAATAGACTGAATTTTAGATCCTTCAGCATCTGTGTGACATGTGGCTCCCCCAAGTTTTGTTATGTTGGCATATTACCTGTCAGGCATGAAAAAGAAAGATTGAATTTCAATAGTATTTGTTCTGACTTGCTTTAGGAATTTGCCTATGATCAGTATTTTAAACAATCCATGTGCATTGAAAGGAGTTTATGCTATCTAATTCTTGGTGGTCAGTTAGACATGGTTCTGCAGGTCCAGATGGAGGGACCGTTATCAAATATGAAATTCTGTATTTGTTCATGAGACCAAGCTTGTTAATTGTATTCTCTCTCGTTATAAACTATCAAATATTTGATCAATATATTAATTCCTGCAAGAAGTTGTTTTGTTATGACTGGATTATCAATTAGTTCTTCTACTTCTGTCATTTATTTTTGCTTTTTGGGTCACACCCGGCGATGCACAGGGGTTACTCCTGGCTCTGCACTCAGGAATCACCCCTGGCGGTGCTCAGGGGACCATATGGGATGCTGGGAATTGAATCCGGGTCGGCCGCGTGCAAGGCAAACGCCCTACCCGCTGTGCTATTGCTCCAGCCCCTACTTCTGTCATTTAAATTTATTTATTTAATTTTATTTTTTATATTTTTTGCTTTTTGGGTCACACCTGGCTCTGCACTCAGGAATTACTCCTGTCAGTGCTCAGGGAAACATATGGGATGCTGGGACTCGAACCCGGGTTGGCCATGTGCAAGGCAAACGCCCTACCCACTGTGCTATTGCTCCAGTCCCTATTTTATTTTATTTTTATAAAGTAATTCACAACATTTGATTACATTTAATATTTGAATACCACTCCTCCCACCATTACACCTTCCCACCACCGTATTTCAGATATTTCCATCCCGAACCCCAACCCCATATATATCTGTAGCACTGTTGTAGCACTGTTGTCCTGTTGTTCATTGATTTGCTTGAGCGGGCACCAGTCTCCATTGTGAGACTTGTTGTTACTGTTTTTGGCATATCAAATATGGGTAGCTTGCCAGGCTTTGCCGTGCAGGCGGGATACTCTCAGTAGCTTGCCAGGCTCTCCGAGAGGGACGGAAGAATCAAACCCGGGGCTGGCTGCATGCAAGGTAAATGCCCTACCTGCTGTGCTATTATTCTGTAAAAATATATTTTCCTCTACGATTGGTTGCCTTCTACTTTAAACCCCATCAAATGTGGTGCGCTACTCTTGCAATATTAGTTGTGTGAGGTGTGAGATGTTGTGGCTGCAAATGTGGCCGCGTGGTCCAGAAATAGATTCACTCATGGGTGAGGCTTGGCCTGAGTATGTGGAGAGCAGCTGTGAGCATGGCCGTGGTTGAGTTCTGAAGGTTCTCGGCTGCTGGGGCTGGCTCCTTGGGATGGGGTGGGGAACTCACCCGCCCCCCGCTGGGATGCTCCAAATGAAACAACCTGGTGAGTGGTCTCTTCTGTTATTTTTTAAAATTCATGTCTTTTAATGTTCTGTGAATTAGTGTGTAGAAACACAAGATTTATTTTCCTTTTTATCACCTCACCCTCTTTTTTAGTCATAATATTGTTTTGGCATTTGCTTCAAAGTCTTTGGAATGTGAAAATAATTTTGCAATAATAGTTTCCTTACGTTATATCTTTTCCTACCCTTTATTTCATTGAATTCTTTGTGTACTGAGTGTTTGTCATGCTTGATCAATTCATTTAGAGCTTGAGTTCTCTTTTATGTGTGGCCATCTTGAGGATCTGTATTAGGAGGCTTAATCTGTTATATTTATTGATATTATTTATGTAACTGAATCTATTTCTTTCTTTCTTTTTTTTTTGCTTTTTTTGAGGGGGTCACACCCACTGATGCACAGGGGTTACTTTTGGCTCTGAGCTAAGGAATTACTCCTGGGAGTGCTCGGGAGACCATATGGGATGCTGAGAATTGAATCCAGGTCGGCTGCATGCAAGGCAAACACCCTACCTGCTGTGCTATCCTGTGCGCTCCAGTCCCCTGAATCAATTTCTATTGTCACTGTTACTGTCATCACTGTCATCCTGTTGTTTATCAATTTGCTGGAGCGGGCACCAGTAACGTCTCCATTGTGAGACTTGCTGTTACTGTTTTTGCCATATCGAATACACCATGGTAGCTTTCCAGGCTCTGCCCTGCAGGAGGGTACTCTCAGTAGCTTGCCGGGCTCTCTGAGAGGGACAGAGGAATTAAACCCAGTTGGCTGCGTGCAAGGGAAACACCCTACCGCTGTGCTATCAAATTATATATTATATGTATCATGTTTTCCCTTTCTTCTCCCCCATTTCTTTCTCCCTCCACATTTTCCTTTTGTTTTTGTTTTGGGGGGCCATACCCTGTGACACTCGGGAGTTATTTCTGGCTCCACACCCAGGAATTACTCTTGAAGGGGCCCCAGGGTTCATGTAGGATACTGGGGTTTGAACCTGGCTTGGCTGCATACAAAACATGTGCTCTATCCTCTGTGCTATCTTTCTGGCCCCTGTCCCTCCACGTTATCTGTTGAGTTGATCTGGTTTTATCCTTTGTTCACTTTTGTCCTTATTTTCCATTGTTATTTTGAAAGTCACATTTTCCCTCTATTTTTAGTAGTTTAGTAGTTGGACTGAAGCGATAGCACAGCGGGTAGGGTGTTTGCCTTGCACGTGGCTGACCTGGGTTTGATTCCTCCATCCCTGTTGGAGAGCCCAGCAAACTACCAAGAGTATCCAGCCCCCATGGCAGAGCCTGGCAAGCTACCCGTGACATATTCCATATGCCAAAAATAGTAACAAGTCTCACAATGGAGACGTTACTTGTGCCTGCCTGAGCAAATTGATGAACAACGGGAAGACAGTGCTATAGTGCTACATTTTTAGTAGTTATCCAAATAAACTCCTTTCCTCGGGTGATGCTAGGAGTGATCACACATTAACGGATGTTTGCAGGCTCTCGGGGCGGCTTTCTCTCTCTCACCGCCCACGTTTGGTGCTCTCCAACTGCTTCCCCAACTGGGACAGCTGTTGCCATGGGCCGGCCAAGGAGGAAAGAGGGCCAAGCTGGTTAGTGATTAGTTGCAGTTTATTTCCTCTCTCATCTCTCCCAAACTTTCTCCACAACTCTCACAACTATCTCCCCAACTCTCTCCAACTCTCTCCCAGATCTCTCTAACTCTCTCTCTAAATTCTCTCCACTCCACAATGCTCTCTCCAACTCTCACTCGCTAACCATGACTGCCTCCCAAACCACGCCTTCCCCCCCTCCCCCGGAAAGGCAATCAACATATTTATCAAGCCTTCCTGACCACCTGAAGCCCACCAGGGCAAGACAGCACTTACAGTGTGTTTCTCCTCTCCTTAGACCAGTAAGTTAATTAACATCTTAATTCTACTTCCTAATACTAGCCATTCTGTATGGACATAGTCATAGACACATTTAGGCTTGTAGGGTGACTCTCCTGGGGACACATCTCGCCACAGACTCAGACTACAGTGCTCAGGCCAGATTAATCATTCCTAACTAGGCCTAGCAGGGTCTGAATCTGGTTGTTACTTTTTGGATCATGACAGAATTTGTCCATGACCATGCTCTTAGCTTATAGTTAAGCATTATGGCACTTTGGCCTGGCCCATTTCGATACCAGGGTAGCTCACAGCTTGCCCTGGGTCCATCCAGTCCCTCATCGGGACTCTACTTTTGGGGATCTAGGAAGTAAGGGCAACTGAGGCTTAAGTGGAGAGAGCAGATGTCCAGGAAGCAATATTATCTGGAGTCAATTAACTCCCAAGCTACAAAAGCACGTCTTTTTTTTTTTTTTTTTTTTTTTTTTTGCTTTTTGGGTCACACCCAGCAATGCGCAGGGGTTATTCCTAGATCTGCACTCAGGAATTACCCCTGGCAGTGCTCAGGGGACCACATGGGATGCTGGGAATCGAACCCAGGTTGGCTGAGTGCAAGGCAAAAGCCCTACCCCTACCCGCTGTGCTATCGCGCCAGCCCCAAAAGCATGTCTTTTTAACTGTCTTCCTGTGTCCTTACAAAAAAAGTAATTGCTCTGAAGTGACTAACCATGCAAAGGGCCTTAAGGAGAAGAGAAAAACCGTATGGGAGTAATCAACAAACCCAAGTTCTCTTCGGCCAAGGAGGAAGGGCAAACCAATGCTATTCTACAGTTATCTTAAAAAATTTTAACTGGCATTATTGATTTAACAAAGTCCTAATTTAATCAGTGTCCTTATTTACTTTTAAACAATACAAAAACATGGGTACAGGTGTTAAGGCATTTGCCTTGCAGGGAGCCAACATGAGTATAATCCTCTCACCACCAGGAGTGATCCCCAAACACAGAACTGGGAATAAGTCCTGAGCACAGCCAAGTGTGAACCCAAATCCCCACTCCCAGCTCCCGAAACAGAGCAAAAACAAATCAAGAATATCCGTGTAAATCTATCCTCTCTCTAGTTATTATTGTTATCAGCTCTCTTCTTTCATGTATCATTTTGTTTTAAGCAATACCTACCAAATCTATCATAATAATATTTTTTGAAAAATTTTTATTTTATTGAATCACCGTGAAAAAAATACAAAGCTTTCAGGTTTAAGTCTCAGTCATATAATGATTAAACCTCCATCCCTTCACCAGTGCACATGTTCCACCATCAAGAACCCCAATATACACCCCTTCGACCCCCCCCCTAAGTAGCTAATGATCTTCACTTTATTCTCTCTATACTTTGAATACATTCAATATTTCAATAGAGAACTCACTATTATTGTCTGGAATTTCCCCCAACAATCAGGCCTGCTGAAAAGGCATCATTTAATAATTTCTTTTCATTGCTGAGAATGAAGACTCTATGAGGTCTTTTGGATTTCTGATATTTTAGCTCAGTTCACTCTCTAGATGCATTTCTGTAAGAAGTCGCTCTGGGTGCCAAAATGGGTTAGAAGACCTCTCGGATCATAGTCTTTAGGAACAGAGGGTTTGTTTTGCACGTGGCAGCTCTGGATCTTATCTGGGCGGAGAGCGTGCTGGTAAAGCCCCCCCCCCCTCCCATGATCACTTACGAGCAATGTCACTGCAAAACTCATACCTCTGGGTTGGGAGTCTTAGGAGGTGGCTCTTGACACGTGGATGTTGCCGCCACCACCATTTTTCATGCAGAAAAACAGGGTGGAGAGGGAAAATCCATCCCTAGGTGGCACGGGGTTGTAGCACAGCTCACAGTCTAGATGCATTTCTGTAAGAAGCCGCTCTGGGTGCCAAAATGGGTTAGAAGACCTCTTGGATCATAGTCTTTAGGAGCAGAGGGTCCCTACATTTTTTTCTTGTTAACATTTTCTTTGTAGTTTGTGTTGTTGTGACAACTATAAAATTATTTGCAGACATGGTTGTGAGGGACTGAAATTGGAAAAGAAATACAAAATTACCGAAGTTTTTTTTTTTTTTTTTTGGTTTTTGGGTCACACCCGGCAATGCACAGGAGTTACTCCTGGCTCTTCACTCAGGAATTACCCCTGGCGGTGCTCAGGGGACCATATGGGATGCTGAGATTAGAACCCGGGTCGGCCGCGTGCAAGGCAAACGCCCTATCCGCTGTGCTATCGCTCCAGCCCCTGAAGTTTTTTTGTTTGTTTGTTTGTTTTTGCTTTTTGGGTCACATCCAGCGATGCTCAGGGGTTACTCCTGGCTTTGCACTCAGGAATTACTCCTGGCGGTGCTTGGGGGACCATATGGGATGCTGGGGATCGAACCCGGGTCGGCCGCGTGCAAGGCAAATGCCCTACCCACTGTGCTATCGCTTCGGCCCCCAAAATTACTGAAGTTTTGACTAGACCTAAATGATTAACCTGAACAACGAACCACCAATTTGGTGGTTTATTTATTTATTTATTTTTGGTGGACCTGAGTGTTTTGTTTGACTTAAGATGCCTTTGAAAGCTAAATCCAATAAGGAGAAATCAGTGTAAGGGCTGAAATCAGTTTATGTGTATGGTACTTTTTTGTTTGTTTTTTGGGACACACTTAGTGATAACCTGGTGTGTCCCAACATAACCTGGTGAGAGGATAATCACTCCTAGTTCTACACTCAGGAATCACTCCTAGCAGTGCTCAACGGACCATAAGGGATGTTGGGGATTGAACCTGGATGTGTTAAGCAATGTATTATCTCTCTAGCCCCAGTATGATGCACTTTGACTAATAGCATATTAATACTCTGTGTTTATGGGGATATAACCACATCATAAATTAAAGACGATTCATTCTTAAATTATGCTATTTATTTACCCTCCACAATTATCTTGGGACAATTAGACTGACCAAGTCCAAACAGTACAAATGAAATTGGATGGAAATGTAATGTGGTTATCGTTGAAGTATCTTCTTATAATTTAAAGAGTTTTGAATTACACAGGGCCGGAGAGATTGTACCGTAGGTAGTGCGC
Organism: Sorex araneus; assembly: GCF_027595985.1. Taxonomy (NCBI): domain Eukaryota; kingdom Metazoa; phylum Chordata; class Mammalia; order Eulipotyphla; family Soricidae; genus Sorex; species Sorex araneus. The sequence continues at coordinate 74,604,181 of NC_073304.1, forward strand.
TTGCCCTGCTAAGAGAGATCCCTGAGCACAGAGTTCAGAGTAAGCGCTGAGCTGAGCATGGCCAGGTTTGATTCCCATCCCATTCCCCCTTCTTCCTCCCATCCCTCCACGCCCCCAGTTCTGAAGAACAGGACAGCCTTTTTGGAAGTAAAATATCCAAATCAGGGGAAAATGCTTTGTGGCCCTTTTACTTGCTTGGAGACAACGAAAATGCCGTGGGTTGGCTTGAATAGGAACTTGCCAGAGGATGATAGCACCTATTACTTTGTCTTTCTTTCCACTGAAAAATTCATGATAATGAGAAAGTCATGGTAAACGTTTTTATTCAGATTTGAAAGACTGTCTTTTATGATTGGAAGAGTCACAGGTTTTCAGATCTTGTGAATTCAGCAGCTGTACTTTTTCTTTCCCAAAGTAATTAGAGCTGAGTGGCCCAGACAGTGAACCTCCCTCTGACAAATTCAGTTCATACTTGTTGTCAGTTGTGATTTAGCATTCTCTCATTGTTTCAGAAATTGAAGTCACTGTTTCACCAGGACCTGGGCAGATTATATTCTTTTTATCTGCTTTTAGCTAGGAAAGTGTGTTTTCTTACCTCTGTGAGTTGAAAGACATCTTTGTATCTGAACACTTTGCTTTGAGGATGATGTCTAACAGATTTTGATTCAAATAAATCTTCATTTGTGTCGAGAATTAAAAATAGGACCTTGTGACCTGTCTCATTAAGAAAAGTGTGGACTGAATTATAAAAAGGACATATTATCTTAAGTGTAAATTTAAGGACAATAACATTTTAAGTGCAAATAATATTTTTCATAGGAGATTTAGAAAATACAAGCAAAAAGAAAATCTAATTATATTCTTATCACTTGGATCCAATGCCAACAACAATAATACAACAATAACTATTTTTATGTATTTTGAGCTTCCCCAGCTGTGTTCAGAAGCCTGGGGTCTAAACTTCTGCCAGGCTTCTGGTGAGACTTGCCCTAGCCTGACTGTTAGGTGCTCCTGAGCCTGGGGATGTGGCACTGTTTGGGTACAGCAGAGCTCAGGGTCCACAAGAGAGCCTTCCAGTGCTTGGGGGATTCCTGAGGGTGTTGGAAATCAAGCCCAGAGATTCATACATGCAAGGCATGCACTCCAGCTTTTTTTTGAGGGGGGAGTCACACCCGGCGATGCACAGGGGTTACTCCTGGCTCATGCACTTAGGAATTAACTCCTGGCGATGCTCAGGGGACCATATGGGATGCTGGGAATCGAACCCGGGTCAGCCGCATGCAAGGCAAACACCCTACCCTCTGTACTATCACTCCAGCCCAGAAGATTTTTTTCCCAGCTTTTTGAAATATCTCCCCAGCCTAATAATTACTTACTTTGAAGTAAATATTTTATGTACCATAATAGACACTTTTTTTTGGTGGTAGTGGTGGGGCCACATCCCTGGCATCACATTTGGTGTTTCACCCTGACAATGCTCAGGGGACCATGGAATGTTGGAGATTAAACCCATGTCCCCCACATGCAAAACATGCATACTTAGCCCTCTGAGCTAGCTCCCTGATCCTCTACAACTGATTTTTAAAAAATGAGTTACGAGAAGCTGGAGAGATCGTATAGTTGATAAGGTGCTTGCTTTGCATATGGATGACCTGGGTTTGATTGCTGGCACCACGTAATTCGAACACTGCCAGAAGTTATCCCTAGTCACAGAACCAGGAGTTAAACCTGAGCACTACTGCATGTGGTCAAAACTTCAGTCCATCTACCTAGTGAATTATGAAGGGACTGAGAAGAAAGTTCCAGTAATAGAGCATATGCCTAACATGTGTGAAACCTGAGTTTGATCCCTGAAACCACACGGATACTATTGCATATAGAAATGGTTCTGGGGGCTTCCCAACAACACAGGGTCTGGGCCTCTGTGGCTGCATCCATAGCTCTGGGTACATCCTTGTAAAAGGAATGGATCATGGGATATGGTGCTGACAACAGGTCAACCTGTACCTGTGGGGCGAAGTGCATCAGCAGCTTGATGGTAGCTTCTGGCTTCCTGACACCCCCAAACTTCCAATGTGTCTTTGGCTGGACCCCAACAACTTGGGACCAAGTTTACCAAGAAACTAAATTGCCAGAAGTTAGGTATGTGGGAGCCACACCCACAAACCACCTCCAGCTCAGCTATACAAGTTCATTTATTGGCCTTGAAATCTAATCTTGAAATCTATCTATCTAAAGACCCATAGATAAATCTCAAAAGGTATAAAAAACCACAGTCAATCTCTGACCCGTGCATGGCTAAACAGACTTAGGGTAAATCAGAGCAGGGTGGGTTGACCTGGTGGCCTGCCCAAGCAGAGCCCCCGGCAGCCACTTGTTTCCACAATCCAAAATTACTGCCATTCCCCTGGCCTGACTCTACCATTTCAGAATGGACCCCACCAAGATGCAATCTGTTGAAAATTCTGGTATGTAGGTTTTGTGATGGAAATCTTGAGGCTTTCTCGGAGTTGGGATGGGCTACCTCTCCCCATTTCCCAATACGCATGGAAGCACTGGCAGTCACCCCCATGAACCAACTCCAGTGCCACCCTATAAACTCTACTGCCAGCCTCGCTTCAGAGACCCATAAATAAATATCAAAAGAGATCAAAAGCTGTAGTTAAGCTCGGACCTGCGCATGGCTTAACAGACTGGATAAATTGGAGGGGGGCAGGTTGGCCTGTGCCTGCCCAATCAGAGCCCCTGGCAGCCACTTGCTTCCACAATCCAAAATTGCTGCCATACCCCTGGCTTGACTCCACTGTGTCAGGATGGACCTCACTAAGATAATAAGCTGATGAAATTTTGGTATTTGGGTTTTGTGACTGAAATCTCCAGGCTTTCTTGGGGGTCAAAATGGGCTATCTCCCCATCACCTCCTTATACTTCCGGAAGCCTCAGCAGTCACATTTACACCCCAAAGCTGCCACCCAATTCCACTCCAGCCTTATTGTCCCGATGAAAATACTGAATGCCTTGAACAAACACCATGACCTCTTGGCACCTGTATTGCAAACCATAATGCATGAAAGGAAAAGGAGAGTGAGAGCAAGAAGGAAAGTGCCTCCCATAGAGGGAGACTGGGGGTAGGGGGTGGGGGCTGGGGTATGGTGGTGGGGAAACGGGGGACATTGGTGGTGGGAAATGTATACTGGTGGAGGGATGGGTGCTGGATCATTGTATGGCTGAAACGCAATTATGAACAGCTGTGTAATGGTCTATCTCGGTCTATCTCACGGATATCCAATTAAAAACTTTTTTTAAAAAAGTAATGTGGACTGGAGCGATAGCGCAGTGGATAGGGCGTTCGCCTTGCACGTGGCCAACCTGGGTTCGATTCCTCCACCCCTCTCGGAGAGCCTGGCAAGCTACTGAGTGTATCCTGCACTCACGGCAGAGCCTGGCAAGCTCCCTGTGGCATATTCCATATGCCAAAAACAGTAACAACAAGTCTCAGAATGGAGACGTTACTGGTGCCCGCTCAAGCAAAATTGATGAGCAACGGACAGGATGACAGTGATAGTGAATGTGAAGTTCATGCCCAATTCAATCAGCTTACTCAATGGCTGAATAAATGGCAGTACTCCTACATTAAAAAAAGAATGGATCATATGACTTAGCAATTGAAACATATATATATACATGCATATATATATATACACACACATACATATGTACGTATACACACATATATTTTTTGTTAGCATGTTTTTTTTTTTTTGCCACTTCTGTTAGAGCTCAGGGGAACATGCCATGCTAGGTATTGAACCTGGGGACTTCACCCTTGCAAAGAACGTGCCTCCTCTGAGGAAACTCTCGCCTCTCTGGAGCAAAGGTGTGAGCAGTCTCTCCAGAGACTCATTTCAACTCTGTGTTAACAAGGCCCCCCACACATCAAACCCCTTGGCTGTTGATTGCTCCAACTTTCAAACTGAAGTTTGCTCCATTCCCCAGTTGCAGAGCCTGCTAGCATTGAAAAAGTTTAATGAGCCTGGTTGAAGGAGTGAGGAAAACATGGCAGGTCCTTCCCAGAGTTTGATCATTGAATCACAGCTGTAGGCCTGGTGAGGCTATGCTGGGTTGACGAGGCCCAGGCTCCAGGACTCAGCTAAATTCCTCCTCTGTCCCTTTCCTAGTAGTCTCTGCTTTCACCCTACCTATTTATGCTCCTTGCAGAGCAAAGTGAGCTTGTGACAGACATCATAGCCTCTTGTTCCTTAATCATGTCAACTCATGAGCACCTCAATGCTTTATCCCTTACAACCTCAGTTTCTCACTTTCACCTCCTTTGATGGGCTTTTCTTGCCCTTCTTATGAAAAGACCTCTTCATGAGGCTGGAGCGATAGCACAGTGGGCAACACGTTTAACTTGCACATGGCCGACCCAGGTTTGATTCCCAGCATCCTATATGGTCCCCCGAGCACCACCAGGAGTAATTCCTGAGTGCAGAGCCAGGAGTAACCCCTGAGTATTGCCGGGTGTGACTCCCACGCAAAAAAAAAAAAAAGGAAAAGAAAAGACCTCTTCATGTCATCTGTCCCCATCCTCTACTTATCTGTAGTACTGCCTGACATTTTATTTACATTTTCTATCTGTCTGTCCTCTGTACTAGAAGGAAAACTATGAGAGCAGAGACTGACCTCTTCATTGCTGTGTCCTCTGTTCCTAGAACAAAGCCTGAAGTATGGTGGGCGCTGACTACTAAAGTTTTAATAAAAGCGAGAAAGCAACAACTTCTTGCCCAGAGAAGGAGTCTGCATGGAGCAGAGTAACGGTGGGCCATAAAGGGAAAGATAATGTTTTCTGTAGCATCCTGGGGGTGTTATTGCTTGAGAAGTAGTACAAATTAACTCAGTGTTTTTTCAGCACATTTTAATGTTGTTTTTGGTTTTGGGGCCATACCCAGAAGTGCTCAGGCTTTACTCCTGGCTCTGTGCTCAGGGATCACTCCTGGAGAGCTCAGGGGATCATATGGGATGCTGGGGATTGAACCTTGTTTGGGGCCATGCAAGACAACCTTGTTTGGGCCCTGCCTGCTGAACTATCACTCTGGCTCCCTGTTTTCTGCACTTTTGATCTCCACTGACCAATTTAATATATTCTCTTTTCTGGACTTCAAGAATGTGAAGTGATAGGGATCTAAGATGACATGAAATATGAAGGCACTCAAGTATACTTAATTGCTTCCGCCAAACAGGATCATTCCTAACTTAAAGCACATGTTGTACTTTGTTGTCCTTTGCTTTTGCAATGTCCCCTAACAGTAGTTCTCTCCCTTTTCCTCTCCCTTCTCAATTGCTGTTCTCTCTTCAAGACCTATTCCAGCCTGAAGGAATAGTGCCGGTCTTATGATCCCGCCTCCTAAGCATGTGGTCTAGAGACCACGCCCCCACTGTCCTGCACATGTCCGGGTGCTCCTGGCAGTGCTGCTGATGAGCCTGGCAGCTCTGCCATCTGTGATCCCTGGTGTTGCAAGTAATTTTTGGCTGCCCAGCAGACAGTTGTGTGTAAGCATCACAGAAAGCAGTGTGGCTCCAACCCTTTGGATTTTTCCAAGCTGCCTTCCCTTTTCTTTTCTTTTTTTAAATAAATTTATTTATTTTTTAATTAGTGAATCACCGTGAGGGTACAGTTACAGATTTATACATTTTCGTGCTTGTGTTTTCCTCACACAAAGTTCGAGAACCCATCCCTTTACCAGTGCCCATTCTCCACCACCAATAAACCCAGCATCCCTCCCACCCCCCCAATCCCATCTCCCCCCACCCCACCCTGCCACTGTGGCAGGGTATTCCCTTTTGTTCTCTCTCTCTAATTAGGTGTTGTGGTTTGCAATAGAGGTGTTGAGTGGCCATTGTGTTCAGTCTCTAGTCTACATTCAGCACGCATCACCCTTTCCCCGCGTGGCCTCCAACCACATTTTACTTGGTGTTCCTTTCTCTATCTGAGCTGCCCTCTCTTCTTTTTTTTTTTTAATTTTTTTTTGCTTTTTGGGTCACACCCGGCGATGCACAGGGGTTACTCCTGGCTCTTCACTCAGGAATTACTACTGGCGGTGCTCAGGGGACCACATGGGATGCTGGGATTAGAACCCTGGTCGGCTGCATACAAGGCAAACACCCTACCTGCTGTGCTATCGATCCAGCCCCTCCCTTTGCTTTTCTTAGGTAGAAGGGAGGGAATAGCAGAATCTTTGAATGCCCTCTATTCTCTCTCTCTCTCTCTGGTTTTCGGGCCATAGCCGGGAGTGCTCAGGGCTTACTCCTGGCTCTGCACTCAGGGATCACTCCAGGTGGACTTGGAGAACCCTATGGAGTGCTGGGGATTGAACTCAGCTCAGCTGTGTGCTAGGCAAGCACCTTGCCCTCTGTACTATCTCTCCAGCCTGCATCCCCTCCTTTCCCCACAAATCTTGGATAAAGTTTTGGCAGGTGCTCCAGCTGGCCTCTAATGTTTTTGGAGATGATAACAAAGGGGCGTCTGTCTGCTCTTGAGTTAAGACTTGGGCTCGAAGATAGCCGTGGTGGTCAGAGCAGCTGGCGAAGATGGCCGAATGACCAACAGAGCTACATGCGTAGTAGGGAGCAGTAGAAAACAAGGCATTTCTCTGGGACTTCTATGGGGAGGTCCAGTAAACTTCTGCCTGGACTCAAACTCTCTGTTGTGGTTCAGGATTCAGGGTTGAACTTTTATGGGTTTTAAGCACCAGGAGAGTGGCCTTCGAGGAGCAGAGAAGCTAATGACTTCAGAGTAACCAGTTACTTTAAGAGTTGGTTACTTTAGTAGTCCCAGCACTCTGTACAGCCAAATGCCCTTAATGAATGAGCAGTAAGAAGAAGTTCGCAGGACGGAAAGACTTATTCCTGGCACGGCCTGGTCCCTGAACATTGCCAAAGCAACCTCCAAGCACCATCAAATGTGACCTTTAAATTAAAGCAAAGCAGGCAAACAAAAGAAAGGAAAAGTGGAGGGGGTCCCATATGATGAGATACAGGAAATTGCTGACAATCCACAAGCCAGATACATACAATTTTTTGTTCTCGTACTTTTTTCAGTTTTTTTGGGGCCAGAGAGACAGCACAGGGGTTAAGACATTTTCCTTGCATAACCCAATCCTGTTTGATCCCTGAGCACCACCTGAAATGATGTCTGAGCACAGAGATAGGAGTATCTCCTGAGCACTGTCAGATTAAAACAAAACAAGCAAAACCAATGATATGCACTTTCTTTATCCCTTACTCTGTTGCAATATTTCCAATAACATTGTCAAGAAGCTACCTTTTCCATGCAATGCCCTCCTAGTATCTTTCAGTTAGTTTTGTCCTGGGTGCAGGACCTTGATCTCTGGGGCCAGTGAGAAGGAAACAAACTCTCACCTCGGTCCCATGGACACAGTCTGTTGAGCAGAAATGAATCTTCTCTCACCGTATACGTACCCCTACATCATAAAGGAGAGCAATGGAGCTCATCATGTGCAAAAGCCACTGAGGATTTGAGTTTTGCTTTACTGCCCATAAAGCCATTGAAGTGTTTTTCCAAAACAAACTAACTAGCAAACACAGTCTGTTCCCATAATTGAATCAGAAAATTGCCAAGTAACTTAAAAATAGCACTCGGACGCCTAGATTTCACTTTTTTTGGGGGAGGTGAAGGGGGCTCACCGGTGATGACTTGGGTGCTTCTCCCAATTCAGTGATTAGGAATTACTCTTCGTGGTACTTAAAGACCATCGAGAGCCAGATATCAAACCTGGACCTCCTGCATGCATCTGCTCTGGCCTTTGAGTTCTCTCTCTGTCCTCTCGCTCTTTTTCAAATTTTCATTTAAAAAAAAATGTTGGTATTCAAGGTCATTAGAACACTCCAGTATATATGTTTTTCTTTAAATACATTTTATATATTACAGGAGTCACGAGGCTAATAAGGCACCTAGAAGAATGGTAGCCATTTAAATTTAATTAAATTTAAATTTCCTTAAATTTAGCCATTTAAGGAAAGCTCGGGTGTGCCCGGGGGTGTGTAGGTTGTGTGTCTGAGCAATGAACTCAGCAGTGCCAGGGCTGATGCCTGACTCTGTGCTCGGGCATCTCTCCTGGTGGAGATCAGGGATCTCTTCGTGGTGCTGGGGGCTGAGCCTGGGTAAGCATCACTTGCTGTATTATCTCTCAGGCCCCTCTCCTGTCTTCTCTTTCCCGTTCTGCTAGAAATGGAGCCTGGCCCTTCTGGGTTGTTGGGCTGCCACAGTAATAATTTTTATAGCACAGCAGGTAGGGTGTTTGCCTTGCATGCGGCTGACCCGGATTTGATTCCTCTGCCCCTCTCAGAGAGCCCGGCAAGCTACCGAGAGTATTGAGCCCGCACAGCAGAGCCTGACAAGCTACCCGTGGCATATTCCATATGCCAAAACAGTGACAACAAGTCTCACAATGGAGACGTTACTGCAAATCGATGAGCAATGGGAAGACAGTGACAGTTGTTTTGTTTTGTTTATTTGGTTTTGTGTTCTTGGACCACATACAGGGACCACATGGGGTGCCAGGGATCAAACCAGGGACCATGTGGAAGGCAAGTGTGCTCCCCCTGTGCTAGGGCTCCTGCCCCCCATATTTTCCCAGATGTCTCCTCAGCAGCAGGTGGAGTTGCTCTTTCTGGTGCTATTGCTGCCACCACCCACATTCCTGCCGTGCATCCTGGCAACCTGCCCATCAGCTCGAATGTAAGTTTCTACTCCCACCCCCACTTCCTCTGTCATCTTTCCTGGGCACCCACTTTATCTTGAACATTCTCTCTCTCAGCCACTTCTCCAAAAGCATTGACCAACTTAGTGTCTGGAGCTGGAGGCAGGGGAGGTGTATGCTGGGTGTAGCACCCAGAGCTATTTCTTCTTCTCCCTGTCATGGAGAGTGTGTCATAGTGACAATCATACCACATGGTCGCTCTGCAGCCCCCTATCACCCTCTGACTGCCCCACCCCTCCATCTGTGGCACCACACCGTGAGGCGATTCCTCTGTGTGTGGGAGATAATGTGGAGGTTTCTTTTTTTTTTTTTTTTTTTCAGAGGGGGTTGGTCACATCCAGTGGTGATCAGGGGTTTCTTCTGGCTCTACACTCAGAAATTAATTCTGATGAGCTTGAGGAGCCATATGGGGATGCTGGAGATCGAACCCAGACCAACTGTGTGGAAGGCAAGTGCCCTACTTGCTGTACTACCACTCTGGCCCCAAGGAAGCTTCTTTTTCATTAAAAAATTTTTTTTCAGTGTTTGTTTTTCATCTGAGTCAGTTTTTTTTTTTTAATTTTGCTTTTGGGTCATACCCGGCGATGCACAGGGGTTACTCCTGGCTCATGCACTCAGGAATAACTCCTGGCGGTGCTCATGGGACCATATGGGATGCTGGGAATGGAACCTGGGTCAGCTCTGTGCAAGGCAGATGCCCTACACGCTGTGCTATTGCTCCTGCCCCCTGAGTCAGTTTTTTCTTTTTGATATATATGTATATATATATTTTTTAATTGAATCACCATGAGACACACAGTCACAACGTTGCTCATGTGTGGGTTTCAGTCATACAATGCCCTCTGGAGGCTTCTTATTTGTGCTTTTCCCTACCGCCTTTGGGTCCCAGCTGCCCTGCCGTGCATGGCATCTGTGACAGGGGGTCTTGCTGGCTCTGGCCTTTCAGAGCCACTGCCACTGAGCTCATGGAGCTGGTGCTTCCATTTCCATGGTCATGCTCTGCTTCTTAGTCTCTGGGGCTTATCCTGTATGTCCATCCTTCCAGACCACAGTGTCCCTCTTCTGTGGGTGACAGGAAGGAAGCTTCAGCACCCATGCTTCCCACCTGTTTGGGACCATAGTGTTTTTCTAGGTGATTCCTTCCCAGAAAGCACATTTGGAGATCAAGATCCTTTCAGTTCTGAGTCTTTGTATATACTCTGAAGAAGGGCATGGTGTTCAGGGCCTTAGGGATGTGTGGACCAGGGTTTGAACTACTTTAGAAAAGAGGATGAGGCAAAAGGAGAGAGAACAAAAGGGAATGCCCTGCCGCAAGGCAAGGTGGGGTGGTGGGGGATGGGGTGGTGGTGGTGAGAGGGATACTGGGATCATTGGTGGAGGAGAATGGGCACTGGTGGAGGGTTGGGTAAACGATCACTGTATGAGTGAAATGCAAACACAAAAGTTCATAAGTTTGTAAGTACCTCACAGTGATTCTCTAATAAAAAAAACAGAAAAAAATTATTTAAAAATAAAAAAGAAAAGAAAAGAAAAGAAAAGAAAAGAAAAGAAAAGAAAAGAAAAGAAAAGAGGGTGAGGGCTGGAGTGATAGCACAGTGGGTAGGGCATTTGTCTTGCACGTGGCCAACCTGGGTTCGATTCCCAGCATCCCATACGGTCCCCTGAGCATGGCCAGGAATAATTCCTGAATGCATAAGCCAGGAGTAACCCCTGTGCATCGCCAGGTGTAACCCAAAAACAACAACAAAAAAAAAAAGAAAGAAAAGAGGGTGAGAAGAAAATTGAAGAGCAATTTACCCACCAATAAAGAACACTAAGGAGGAGCTAGTTCTTCTTCCTCTCCATTATAAAATATATAGCACAAATCTCCAGGGACAGACAGAGATGCTTGGATGGGCTGGAGAGATAACTCAATGGGCTGAGCACATGCTTTGTTTCAAGTCCCAGGTTTAATTGTAACACATGGTTCCCCAAGGACCACCTGGAGAGACCCAAAGCACACATCTGGGAGTAGTCTCTGAGCGTTGCTGGGTATGGTCAAAGACCAAAGAGAGAGGAGACAGAGAGAAAGAGCAAAGATGAGAGTGAAATAGAAAGGGGGGAGAGAGAGAAGGAGAGAGAAAGGGAGAGAGAGACAGAGAGGGAGAAAGAGAGGGAGAGGGAGATGGAAAGGGAGAGAGAGAGGGAGAGGGAGAGGGAGAGGAGAGCATGTTTGGAGTGTGGAAGATGACTCAGTGGCTTCAATTATTTGCATGACAAGTTCATGGTCATGAGTTCAAATCCTGGTGGCACTCACACACATGAGGTTATCCTGACAGCTCTGCTGTTCGGGATCCCCACTAAAAAGGACCCAAAATATAACTCAGGGGTTTAAGAAGCAAGAGGGTCATCACCACAGGAGAGCTAACGAAGGGCTACTGAAAAGTGTACAGTGAAGAGAATGAACTTGGAGACAGGGACTTGGACACTGGTTATGGTGTAACTTGAAGTCTAGGACCACAGCTGGGAGACTGTATCACTGGCCATCCAGGCCCTCAGTGCTGTGTGGCAGGGCTGGACAATGTGTCTATGTCCCAGCCAGACCTGCAGACTCACAGAGGCTCTCTTTATTTTTGTCTTCTCAAAAAGCTTTAGAAAAACATTCATTATGTGACAGCCCGCTATCATCTTTTACAATCTATTTTTCTTCCGTGGAAATGTGAATTTTGGGGGGATACCTCCTCAGAAGTGCTTGGGGGTATGGTCACTCGTTGCAATACTTAGCCAGTTGGACAGATGGTTTAATGTGAGGGCCTAGGTGCTTCCAGGGCTGTAGCTGGGGAAGTTGGGGGGCACAGAAGTGCCAGGGATTGAATTTGGGTCCTTGAAGTGTCCCTGAGCTCTAGCTCCAGCAGCCCAAGTGGACATTTTTTTTTTCTTTTTTGGGTCACACCCAGCGATGCTCAGGGGTTACTCCTGGCTTTGCACTCAGGAATTACTCCTGGTGGTGCTTGAAGGACCATATGGGATGCCGGGGATAGAACCCGGGTTGGCCGTGTGCAAGGCAAACGCCTTACCTGCTGTGCTATCACTCCGGCCCCCCAAGTGGACATTTCTAATGAGTGTCGTGGATATGTGTAGTCTGTGTTATTTATAATATTGTTTCCTGTAATAAAATGTGTTCATAGGGGCTGAAGCGATAGCACAGTGTGTAGGGCGTTTGCCTTGCACACGGCTGACCTAGGCTAGGTTCGATTCCCAGCATCCCATATGGTCTCCCGAGTACTGCCAGGAGTAATTCCTGAGTGCATGAGCCAGGAGTAACCCCTGTGCAACACCAGGTGTGGCCCCCTCCCCTAAAAAAGAAAAAAATTGTGTTCATAATCTTCACTATGCTCACATTTATATGAGGGTTAGACCTTTAGTCGGCCTTTAATGATTGACCCCTGGTTGAAAACTCTGAGAGCATAATCCATTGCCTGACCAGTGACCTATGACCTGTGTGGCTTGGCTGGGAGAGAGAAACTGTACAAACAAATGACTCTTTTTAGGGGATTTTCAATGAGTTGCAGAGACTGTTGTGGACAACGGTAATGCCCTTGGAAGCCCAGGCAGGCTCAGTGCCTGGAGAGATCATTTGAGAGTCTCTGTACCATCTGATGAATAATTAGAGGAAATGAGTCTGCTATCAAGGGGAATAGAGCTGGTGTGGAGAGAAAGAGGGAGATAAACTGAGATAGAGGAGACCATGCAAATGCAGAGACATGGAGCAATGATTTTGTGGAAATCAAATCCCTTTTAATCGAGATACTTCAACAAGGTTCATTTCTGAGGATGAAAAAAGCAGAAAAGCTGGTCAAAAATGTGACTGCCTCCTGTATACTCTTTCCTGTAGAGAGAGAGCAGAAAGACTGGTAAACTCAGCACACAGTTTCAGACATGAGTCTAAGAATTTTAATAACAGTAAGGTTAGGCTGTGTGGGAGGAAGGGGAAGGTCTTGTTAGGGAGTTACACTTATTCTATATCCAAGAGTAAGAGGGAATTTATTTCTTCCTTAGAAGACAAGGCCTACTGATTACTGCAATTTTTTTTTGGGGGGGGGGTTGACTCACACTCAGCAGTGCTCAGGGGCATTGGTGCTTGGGGTTACAGTCACAGGGCTCAGAGGATCGTGCAGTGCCAGGGATCAAACTGGGGTGGGCTGCATGCAAAGCAAACACCTTCATCTCTCCATTGTGTCTTTGGCCAGTGTAATCTTATTTCCACTAACCAAAATAAATAAAACGATTAAAGAAGAGATGTGTGTGTGTGGGGGGGGGGGGGGCGCGTGGAGATGACCTGCTGTCTGGTCCTGAAAATGTAGGAATTGGACAAGCCTCCGACTTTCCCTCCTTATTGGATCTGCTGTTCCATAGCTCTCATTTGCCTGTGGCCTCCAGTTGACCTTCCCACCAGCTACAGGGGGGCCACTCTGCTCTCTGCCAGGCAGAACCTGGGGTGCTGCCTGGGCTCTAAAGATGTATGAGGTCACCTGATGCTGAGCAACTGTTGGGGAAATAAAACAATGAAATTAAAAACCCAAATATCCTGCCAAGCCCCAGAACCTCGCCACAAAGCTAGTAGAGAAAGAAAACAACTTTACTACTGAATACTCATTAACCGGAATGTGACGTGCTTCACAGACAATACTCTGGAGGGATGGTACAGACCAGATGGAGAGAAATCTCATTCATTTGTCAAGATAAATAACTAGTCCTCCAGGAAGGGGACTGGATAACACCACATGTAGTTCATCATAAATTCACTTGGTAAATGGGGTGACCATCTGTGAACTAACGGACTTGACTCCAAAGGAAAAAAGCAAACTTCCCATATTAATTGTACAGGAGATAGTTCAGGGGCAAGGTAGCCACTGGGCTGGGTTTTGACACTCCTGGAGGCTGGAGATAGAGCCATTCTGTGCTTTGAAGATGCACTGCAAAGATAAAAGAGAATCTTGGAGGCCAAAGAAGATGACTGTATGTGCACAACGGAATAACCTTCAACTCTAAAAAAAATGAATAAATAAACATTTTCCATTGGCACACAATCGAAAAAATTTGAGGGGATTTTGCAAAGCAGAATAAGTCAGAAGGGAAAAAGGTGAACATTGGATGATTTCACCCATGTGTGCCTTATAAGAATGTCAGATGATTTCACTCATGTGTGTTTTATAAGACAATTAATTTGACGGAAAGACAAAACTAGTGGACATCCCAAGTAGAAATAAATTTCCCTAAGGGAAAAGGGTAGAAGTAGGAGAAAAAGGCAGAGGGTAAGGAAGGAAGGAAGGGTGTTAGGCTGGCTTTCTCTCCTTCCTTCCTTCCTTCCTTCCTTCCTTCCTTCCTTCCTTCCTTCCTTCCTTCCTTCCTTCCTTCCTTCCTTCCTTCCTTCCTTCCTTCCTTCCCTCCTTCCTTCCTTCCTTCCTTCCTTCCTTCCTTCCTTCCTTCCTTCCTTCCTTCCTTCCTTCCTTCCTTCCTTCCTTCCTCCCTAAGAAAAGAGGTTGTAATAAAAACTCTAAAAAAGAAACCTCTAAATATTTAAGATTTATAATACTATGAAGAATCCAAATTCAAATAGTATCAACCCATTATTTTGACTACACTCATTTCCAGAGATAAATGAAGTTTTAAAAACAATATTTTAAAAACAATATTTAAAAACAATATTTTCTTTAAAGCATAACAAAACAGTAAAAAAGAAAAAACAAAGAAAACAAAATGGAAGACAAACTGGGTCACACACAGACAGAGGCTTATTCACGGTGGTGGTATTCTACAGATGTTCATGTATTCCAAAGAGAGAGAGAACATAATAGTTCTCTATCAGCAAACGTCTTTGGAAACGAAAAAGGGAGTCTTCTCTTTCTTTACTTCCAGCAATGAGCTCTTACCTTCTTACTTTCCCTTCCTTTTGGATTTGTCCTTCATACGCCTCTGGAAACTGGGTCCTGCCATGATCTTTCCTTCCACAGACTTTCTCAACTCTCGGCAAATATTTGTGGTAGATCATGGAGGAAGCAAAGGGAGCACAAGGAACCCCCAGGCAACCCCCAAGGATGCCCCTCAGAGGGGTTCATTCATGAAGCTGATAAATCAAAGGAAGGATCCTTTCTGATGGAAGAGCTCTTTTCTCTTCCATCTTTAATGACAGAAATACACATTCACTATGGAATTTCAGCCAGCGCAGAGGCGCAGAGAGTAAATATGAACAACCTACCAGTCAATTCCACTCTCCAGAAACAAACAGTTTTGTGTTTTTAGATCTGAACATATGTATTCATACACATGTCACTTTTTATTTTACAAACAAAAATGGGTGGTGGTATTTGAATTGTCTACAAGTTGTTATTTAAAAATATCTTTCCCTGTCAATACCTATAAAACAATATTCATGGCATGGCCAGGAGTGAAAGGGCTGAGGAAGGGGAGGGCTCCCCTTGCCCACAGCCAGGCTCAGTTCAGGTGCCCAGCACTGCATGTGGTTCATGCAGTGGTGAACTGGGCACAAAGCCTAGAATAGTTTCTGAGTACTGCCAGTGTAGCCCCCAAATCCAAACCACACAGTGAAAACAAACAATTACATACACAGACCCCATGTAATCTGAAATTTTTTTTTTCCTTTTTGGGTTACACCCAGTGATGCTCAGGGGTTACTCCTGGCTCTGCACTCAGGAATTACTCCTGGCGATGCTTGGGGGACCATATGGGATGCCGGGGATTGAAACCGGGTGGGCTGAGTGCTAGACAAATGACCTACCCGCTGTACTATTGCTCCTGCCCCGTAATCTGAAATTTTAAAACCAACACTGGAGAGATAGTACAGTGGGTAAGGCGCTTGCTTTGCAGGTAGCTGACCCAGGTTCAATCACTGGCGCTGCATATAGTCCCCTGAGCACCACCAGGAGTAATTTCTGAGTGCAGAGCCAGGAGTAAACCCTAGTATTGCCAAAACCAAAATAAATAAATAAATAAATAAAAATATTGTTCAGACCAGAAGTATGACTCATGAGGAGAGCACATGTTTCTCATGTATGAAGGCCCTAGGTTAAATCCCTAGCACCAAAATAAATAACTAGAATAAAAAGCACTACCTATGTGCCTGTTTAACTTCTATTTTCTACTTTCTCCAGATTTCATTTTCCTGTTAATTTCTTTTTGAGGGGCACTACCAACAGTGTTGGGGAGCTACTCCTGGTTCTGTGCTTTGGATTGGTTCCCAACAGTTCTGGGGGACCATGTGGTACCAGGGAAGGAACCCAGACCTCCCTTATGCAAAGCCAGCACTCAGCCCATTGAGCTATAATATCTCTCCACCTTAAGTTTTTCTTTTATCAAAATGCTTCTGCTCTCAGTTTTGCGATTTCCTTTTTGATAAATGTGCAACTATTGAACCTTTCATTACATCTGCTTCTCTCAGCAACGTTATCTTTCTATAATCCTTCAAGGTCTGAGTTCCACATCATTTACTTATCTCCTAGTGCTAAAATTCAAGTTCTTCTCCCATTTTGGTCTTTTGTAAAGTAATACTTAACAGACTGTGGGGTGCTACTAAAATTATTTACAGGAAAAAGCTCTGAAATTGATATGCTTGACAACAAGAAATGACATGCCTTCTCATTCCTATCTTAAACTACCCACACCATTTCATTAAAAAGCAGTAGTCCAATTCTTAAAAGGTTAGAAAATACGCAATTCCAGAATTTAAAGACAGTGAGAGAAAAAGGTGCTGATTTATCCAGGATTGACCAGAAATACTTTGCCAGGGGCTGGCCTGCATGCTCTGCTCCAAGGCTGGGTTTTGCAGTTTCATTTGGACATTTTTTTGTCTCTCACTGAACATTTTTAAAAGTACATGTTGCTTCTTTCTTTTATGACAGTTGCCTTATAATTTGTCAGAGGCCAGTAACTCGCTGGTTGTAAATCACCAGCCTCCTCCCATCCTGTTCTCTCACAGAACCATTCGTCAGGGATTGTGTCTCCTGCTTTTTTTTTTCCTCCTCCACTGTCAGACTCTTCAGATTGAGGAGATGAAAATATCCCCGGCAACTCCCAGTCTTTCAGAGAGTTCTCTTCAGCAGGTAGTTACTGCTGGTTTACTGATGGTCACTTCTGGTTTATGGACTATGTTCTCAGGTTATCATTAAACTATGAACCTGCTAAATTTTAACAAACTCCCTTTCAGGACTTAGAAACACTTGAGGAAGCAACACCTAACTATTAGTCAGGCCAGATCTGCAGAAGGCTCCCTTACTAACACTTTTTCTGGAAGAATAGAGCCTGGTTTCTTGCACTAGAAGAAGAGCGCTGTGATTTGTTGGCATCAACGAACGCTCCTTAGCATTTTTTTTCTTTTTGGGTCACACCCGGCAATACTCAGGGGTTACTCCTGGCTCTGCACTCAGGAATCACCCCTGGTGGCGCTCAGGAGACCATATGGGATGCTAGGAATTGAACCCAGGCTGGCCGCATGCAAGGCAAATGCCCTACCCGCTGTGCTATTGCTCCAGCCCTCCTTAGCATTTTTTTGTTTTGTTTTGGTTTTTGGGTCACACCCAACGATGCACAGGGGTTACTCCTGGCTCTTCACTCAGGAATTACCCCTGGTGGTGCTCAGGGGACCATATGGGATGCTGGGATTAGAACCCGGGTCGGCCGAGTGCAAGGCAAACGCCCTACCTGCTGTGCTATCGCTCCAGCCCCCCTCCTTAGCATTTTAAAGTAACTCATTAGTCTTGCAAAAACATTAAGTTATGGTTATCTTTCCTCCTCAGCTCCTGTGAAGAGTGATATTTAGTAGGATAAAGACAAAGACTTTTCAAGCATAATAATGCTGAACCCACATAAGATAATTGACCAACATTAGCAAGTGAAGAAATGATTTGTCTTCAGAAACTTTATTGCACAGAGTTGGAACTGATCCTCAACATTCTCCAGCCCCAGGTTACATGAGGAGGACTTGGTGTTTTGTACTGCTCACGGGCATCACATCCGGCCTCCAGCTAATGAGATTCTTTATCAGATCATGAGCAATGCCTGCAGTTGTGGGCTGACAGGGTGGTAGGTGAGAGTGCAGAGACATATTCTAGGATTTCATCAGCATTTTGGCAACGAAACCAGATATTTTTAGCGCATATATTTTGGTGTCTGTCCCAAGGAGGAAGTTAAATTTAGCACACTTCCTGCTAGTCATTACATAGGCAGGACCTCCGGGGTCTTGGGTTAGTCACAGTCCTTTCTGTCTCTCTGTGGATTCCCTTCTTGTCATCTGCGAGGAGATTTGAGGAGCTCCAGTTTCCGGCTTGATTTGTCACTATAAACCCAAGGAACTCACCAGGAATGATAATGACTGGGTGGCATGTGGACGTGCTTTCTTAGCCTCAACCCTGGGAATGTTAAGAGTGCCCCAGACTGGACTCGTGTGTGTATGTGTGTGTGTGTGTGTGTGTGTGTGTGTGTGTGTGTGTGTGTGTGTGTGTGTGCGCCTGTTATAGAATACAAAGTACTTTTCAGATAGTGGCCTTCCTCACAATGCTCTGGAGGAACGGAAAGGATGTGATACCTTGTGTTGGATCTGGGAGAATCAGATCTGCGTGTTGTGTGGCCTCCCAAAGAGAAGTGGTTCTGAAAAAAAAAAACAGGGAAAGAACGTTCAAGGCAACAGGCCTGACATTTCCACATGGCCCGTGACATTTCCACAAGGCCGACTGGGTCATTTGTCAGAGACACAGGATCCCTCAGAGCAGACAGGCTGCAGCCAAGGGGAATGAGACTCTCCTAGAGAATGTGTTTAAATGTAGATTGTGTGATTAGATACCATAAAAAATTTCAGAGGTAAACTCTAGAGAAAATGGTCCAGAATTGTGCTTTTCATTTTTCTTTTCTTTTTCTTTTTGGCTTTTTGGGTCACACCCGGTGATGCTCAGGGGTTATTCCTGGCTCTACACTCAGGAATTACTCCTGATGGTGCTCAGGGGAACATATGGAATGCTAGGGATGAAATCTGGGTTGGCTGCGTGCAAGGCAAATGCCCTACCCACTGTACTATTGCTCCAGTCCCAATTGTAATTTTCTTTATGGACAATTCCTGACAGTGCTGAGGGAAACCTGAACAACTGGAGCTCAAACCTGGACCTCTTGCATGCAAAGCATGTGCCCCAGCCTTTGAGTCATCGCCCTGGCCACCAGAAATAGATATCTACAGATGACTATTAAGATGTATATTTTGGTTTTGGACCACACCCATCAGAGCACAGGAGCTACTCCCCAGTTAATGCACCAGGATAGTTCCTGGTGGTGTTTGGGGGCGCTATGTGGTGCTGGGGATTGCACCCAAAGCTCTGGCATGCAAGGCATGCACTCCAGCCCATTGAGCTCTCTCTTCAGCCCAGGAATGCATATTTTAACAAGCACCCCCAAGTTGTTTTGTTATGTGAAGAAGTTTGGGAAGTCCTGCTTCTCGTGGCTCATTGTCTAAGCGAACAGTAGCACCTAAGCTGGGCTCAGGTCGTTTTGATGTTACAGGCTAAACATTTCTTGCATTTTCCTCTTCTGTGTAATTGTCAGACACTGGCCAAATCTGAGCTACCAGCATCTCTGCCAGGATCACTGTGGAGGCCTCCAAGTTGCCCTGTGGGGTCTCAGCCCTCCCGTCTCTCTTCCACAGAGCTCTTGCTTCAAGTATCAGATCTGATTCTGTCAACTGCCACCCCACCCCGGGCCTCATTCCGGAAATGTCTTCCCCTTGGTATAAGGATAGACATTCTTGTCGTGGCCAGAGTTCCTTCACCCACACCCCCCGGCCCAGCCTGGTCGCACAGCCTTGGTCCCTGCTAACAGGTCCACCCTCAGTCCCAGACATACTCCCACCCCTTCATTCTGCCCTTCTGGAGGTTCAGCTGTCATCACTGCTGAGGGATGCCTTCCTAGTCTATTCATGACACACCCCCTTTGACTTGCAATTTCAAACGGATGCACGTACTCGGACAGAGTCCATCTCTGTGAGGAGTGGATTTTTCCAGAAAGATGGGTGCCATATATCTTCATTATCGCAGACCCAGGATTTAAGCAGTAAACTCTAAATGCCCATCCTCTCCTCCTTCTGGCAGATGGCAACCAAACAATCTTCTGTTACAGAGGAGATGTAAAGTCCTAGAGTGGGTCAGAGCTTTGTAATTAAAGCCAGGACTTCTTTTCATTCATCATTTGTTCATTTTCAGAGCTATGGAATTCTGGGCCAATTGTGAGCAGGCACTATGTGTTCTTCTGGCAGTGCTCAGAAGACCAAATTGTGTGTGTGTGTGGGGGGCGTTGAACCCAGGTTGGCCATATGCAAGGCAAGTGTCCTACCTGCTGTACTATCTCTCACCCCTGTGCCCCTACCCTTTCTGAACACTTTCATTTCTCTTGTAACAATGAAACAAAAACACATTGGATGTGAACTAGGAGACAGGCAAGCCTCTTGTCCTTATATTTCTTCTCTTGGTAAAAAAAAAGACATTAAACATGTGACTTTAAATTATGAGCCTTCTTTTTTGTTGTTGGGCCACACCTAGTGATGCTCAGGAGTGATGTCTGGCTCTACACTCAGAAATTACTCCCAGTGGACTTGGGGAACCGTCTAGGTTGCCAGGATTGAACCTGGGTTGTCTGAGGACAAGGTAAATGCCTTACCCACTGCACTATTGCTCCGGCCCCAAAGTTTATAAGCTTTACTTATTGTTTATTTTATAGGACCCAATCCTGGCAGGGTTCGACCTGGTTCAGACTGGAGTTACGCAGAGGCGTGTGTGGTGTGAGCATTGGAACTCTGGCCCTTGCATGAGGGTATATGTTTCATCATCTGTATTATGGCTCTGGCCCAGTTTTTTTTTTTAATATTTTTTAAATTTTATCACCATGTGGAAAGTTACAGAGTTCTCAGGTTTATGTATCAGTTATATCGTATTCAAACACCATCCCTTCACCAGTGCCCATATTCCACCACCAAAATCCCCGGTATACACCCCGCCCCCCCCCCAACTGTATAACTGATGAATTTCACTTCATTTTCTCTTCACCTTGATTACGTTCCATATTTCAACACAAAACTCACAATTGTTGTGGGAGTTATACCCCCAAACAAGATAATCCTAATAAGGAAGGCTTTGATAATTAGTTTTCCATTAAAAGATTGTATGTTTTCAGGTTTTAGAAAAGGTCGCGCGGCTGCGCGGCTCGGATGTGTCCCAGTCCCGAATCCTGGAGCCGTGTTAGTTGCTGCTCAGTGTTGCCAGGGCTCCATCTGGAGAAGGTGTGCTGGCGGCACCTCCTCCTTCCGTCTGGCCCAAGGTTTTTCTGTGTTTTGTTTTGCTTTTTGGATCACCCCTGGCGATGCACAGGGGTTACTCCTGGCTCTTCACTAAGGAATGACTCCTGGTGCTCAGGGGACCATATGGGATGCTCAGAATCAAACCCGGGTTGGCCGCGTGCAAGGCAAACGCCCTACCCACTGTGCTATTGCTCCAGCCCCGAGGCCCAAGTTTTTGAGTTTTATAACAGAGGCTCTCACAGTGACACACAGAAGAGGGACCCAAGTCTAGACTGGGAGTGGAGGGACAGGCTTCCCTGATAAGGAGTTGCCGGACTGAGCCCCAGAGGATGGGGCTTCGAATGGGCTAATGGGCTCTAGGGCACTGTCCATGTTCACTCGCTTAGAGCAGCATTTCTCAACCTTTTCCTTCTGACCTTGTTTCTTTGCTGTGAGCCTCCTATCCCACAGTTGGGCCCCTAGCCTGTGCCCTGACTCCCCATTTCTGTGATTTTCCACCTGTGGCCCCCATGGAGTATCCTGGAGCCCAGACACTGACTTGAAATGCACTTTAAAGCTAGGGTTATTGATTGACTCGGCAGTATGAAGCCCCTATCCTACCTGCTTCTCCTTCTGCATTGGAACTTGGCCCGTCGGCACACCTCATCCTCCATTGGAGGGGCTGGCAGCGGTGGCCTGTGCAGACCTGGATTCTGGATTGAATGGAGAAGGACAATGTGGCACTAAACTCCAGAGGTCGTGACCTGTTGCGGGGGGACCTCTCTAGGCGAACTCTTTCTCTGAGTCAGGCATCCCCAGGTCGTGGGAACTTCAGCAGCACCCCCAGAGCTCCTTGGAGCAACACTGGATTGCCAACACCGCCAGCAGCATTTACTCATTTCTTTATTAATATAGAAAAGGAGCCCAAGGCAGCTGGACCAGTAGAACAAAGCACCAGGAGTTAATACTATTCTGGTGGAAGGGTTGGCTTTACAAAAGTGAAGGGGAAGGCAGGCACTCCCCGAGTTCTGAGGCCAGGCCCAGCCCATTACCCAGAACCTCGGAGCGACAACTGGAACCAGCCTGCGAGAGACAGACAGGGTGGCCGGGGTGGGATGAGCTGGAGACCAGGAGGAGAGAGAGCGTGGTAGGGCCCAGACACCCATCCCATGGGAGAGAAGGACAGGGAACTGCTGGTTTTACGGCAGAACGGAATCCTGCCATACTAGTGGGCATGGGGACGTCTAGACAGGCTGAAGGCCTTTCCCTTCGCTCTCCACCAGGGGCCACCTTTGTTCTACACTGCAGGTGGGGCTTCAGGGCCCAAGGCACAGAGGGAGGCCCAGAGGCCACCCATTGGGACGTACGAGGGGCAGGGAAGGAAGCACTTGAGTGTCCCCAGCTGAGGCAGCCAGGATTGAGAGGCAGAGCAGGACCTGCAGCACCCCTGCCCAGTGGGACTGGAATGTGGGGGGCAGGGGTGATTAGGATCCTTTCTGCGGCAATGGGGTCTGCACAAGCGCGGGGTGCCAGCAGGCCTGGTTTTCGCCTCAGCTCTCCGGGACCAGATCTGTGTCACATGGGCCAGCCATGTCCCTCAGAGGTTCGTGAGGGCTTTGGAGCTGCCAGCCCAGGTTGGAGAAGAAGTTGCCGGTCACAACAGTCCCAGGCCTGCTCTTGGTTGGTTGTGAAGAGGGTGCCAGCCAGGGCCCCGGGTGGAGCTGGTATGGGATGGGGGGAGCCAGAGCTGGGAAAGGCCGCTCCTGCGCCCTGGGGGAAGAGGCCGCCCTCCCTTTGGCACAGGGAGGGAACGTGGCTCAGTGCAATCCCTTCACAGCCATCGTCCGGGCAACACTTGGCATGGGGACAAAGGGGTGGCACGACGCAACCCTTCGCGCTCTTCCCCGGGCTGGGGAGCTCAAGGCCTCTCAAGGCTGCTGCTGGCCGTGCATGTGGCCTCATGGGGGGGGGGGCGCTCTTTTTCACTGGGGTCCTGCCCTCGGCCTCTGCGGGGCTGGCACGTGTTAGTTGGAGAGGAAAGGACAGAAGGTGAGTAAGCAGACAGGGAGGTGGGAGCGACTCTCTGGCTTCCTCTTCCTTCGCAGACAGACGCTCAGTCCACAGAGTTGCAGATCTCCTCCACCACGGCATTGAAGATGTGTGGCTGGTCTGCGTAGACGTGATGTGACGCGCCCTCGATCTCCTGCAGAGAGGGACCCCAGGCATGGGCACCATTTCTCCCTGCTCTCGCCCTCTTGCCTGCCTTTCTGGAGTCGGGAATGGGCCCCCCCCTCCACCCATCTCCTTGTGCTTCCGCTTTCCTGCCAGTCACGCCCACAAACTACCTATGGGAGCCATGTAAGCACATTAATGGCCACGATCCAGAAGCACAAATGAATCTTGGAAGAGAGCAGTACGGTACAGAGATACCTCTGGACCCCAAAATCACCATCCATTTAAAAAATTTTTTTAACTCCAAGTTTAGCACCCTATGAGATAAATTCAGTATTCTAGGAGCGTGCAGCTGCTTTCATGATCATGCAATTATGCCACTGATATACCAAGAGTAGCACACCAC
The DNA here is from genome assembly GCF_027595985.1 of Sorex araneus. Classification (NCBI taxonomy): domain Eukaryota; kingdom Metazoa; phylum Chordata; class Mammalia; order Eulipotyphla; family Soricidae; genus Sorex; species Sorex araneus. Next base: position 74,627,846 of record NC_073304.1, read on the forward strand.
ATTTGATGGGGTATAAGGCTGAAGACAACCAATCTTGATTAAAAAAATATATGTACATAACTATCTACTTACAGATAGATATATATTCACACAAGATTCAAACTCTAACAACATGTTAATGATCTCTAATACAGGGCTTAAGTGACTCCAAGATGAGATACAACAATTTTCACACACTTTCCTTTAAGGAAACTTTTTTGATCATTTTTAGTCAATTATTCATAACAAGCAATACAAAATAAATTACTTAGCATCTGCCTTTTGGGCAGGCTTGGGTGGTGGTAGAAAAACTTAAAATAATGGTGGTGGGAAGGTGTAATGGTGGTGGGATTGGTGTTGAAATATTGAATGTAATCAATTACTGTGTACAAGTCTTTGAAAAAAAAGAAAAACCCTCTTCCCCGCCACGTGGAGCACTCACCAGAAGAGCCATCCGCCTTTTGCCCTGGGAGTGGGTACTTGGCTGTGGGAGCCAATGAAGCCCAGCTCCCCATTCTACTCCTCTGCGGGCCAGCTCCTCCCTTTCCTTCTACACCGGCCCCACCACTCCCTGCTTATTTCACCCACAGGCTCAGTAAACTGGGGGACCCAAGGGATACCCAGTCTTCACATCAAAAAGGCTCCTTAGCAACGAGGGCGGAGGGGGCTGTGGATAAAGGGAAGCAGGAGTGTGGGCAGGTGTGGGAATCTCCCCTATTCGCTCTGCTCTTCTTGGCTCTCTCTGGTCTTGGGTGGGAATTACAGGGTGGTAGGAGTGGAAATTTGATGTTTCCTGGCTGCTGAATCTGTTTTAGGACAGGATGGAGAGCCGACACTTTCAAATCCACTACTCTGCCCCCATCTATCCACCCCCACCCTGAGTCTATTCATCCTTGCACACTCAGTCTATCCATTCCTCCCCCTTCAGTCTATCCATCCCTCCACACTCAGTCTATCTGTCCATTCCCTCTCATTGTCTCCATCCCTCTTCTTCAGTCTACCCACTCCTCTACCCTGCCTCAGTTTATCCATTCCTCCTCCTTCAATATATCCGTTACTTCCCACTCAGCCTATCCATTCCTCTCCCCTCTGTCTATCCATTCCTCTTGCCCCTCAGTTTATCCATTCCTTTCCCCTGAATCTCTGCATCCTATTCCCTTCTATCTATTCATTTATTCCCCCCACCCCCACTCTCTGATCCCCGTACTGTACATAATCCCACAAGGCTGAGAGTGAGTCTGTGTGTGTGTGTTCAGACACAGCATTTCTGCCTTGTCCGGTTTCTGGGTGGGCACGTACCATGTCTCGGACATAGGAATCCGGCCGCTGCAGCTTCACCTTCTTCCCCGTGCTGGTATCAATCCAGGTGTTGGCCCCATAGATCATGGTGATGGGCACATCTTTTCGAATCAAGTGAATTCGCTCCAACATGGGGCGCCGGGCCCAGCCGAAGGATTCCATCATGGCCTTGAACGCAGTCTCTCCACTGGCAAGGCAAAATGAGGCAAGGCAATGTACAGAATGAACCCCACAGCAAAAATTTCAACTTCTCAGTGCATGTGAGAGGTTGGGGGCAGTCCCTTTCTCCTCTTTGTGTCCCTTGAATACACTCCAGCTCTGTGCTCATTAACTAGTGCTAAGATGAAAAGACGAGACTGAATCTCCAGAGGTTGCCAGCTATAGAATCAGTCAGGTGGACACACATGAAAAATGGCCCAAGAAGGCAACGGACATCATTTTATTCAACAGATACTCACATGTCCTGGGCTGAGCAGGGGGACATACAAACAAGTCAGAGGTGGGGCCTCCCTTCCCCGAGTTCACATAATAACTAAACATGATGAATACTTCCAAGTTTCCCAAGAATTATAAGACGGTGGAGTTGGTGGAAAGCACAAACTCAAGTCTCCTGGGGTTGGAGGGTGAAGCTGAGGGAATTCATCGGAGGTGAATTCTGAAAAGCAAGTTGTTTAGCACAAGAAAGAAGGCTTCTTGAGATTGGGGCGGAGGGGGGGAGCTAGCTTAAGTGGCAGAGCACATGTCTAACATGTGGGGATTCTACCCCCAAGCCCCAGTACCAGTAGGCATAGCTCTGGTGGAGCCCAGACACTCCCTCACCCTCAGCACCTTAATAACCACAGGTGGGGGGGGTCCCTGTTTCACAAAGGGACTTCCGGAGTAGACTCTGGGAGGGGACATCAGTCTTCTGTACTAGAGTGCTCTGCAGGAGAAGCCACAGTGCCTCTCCCGGGCCATCTACTTAGGTAGAGCCCTAGAAGCCACATCATTTGGGGTCATAAGGACAGAAGCTGTCAACTTTCTAGACTGGTCCAGAGCTTCTGCAGGAGGCAGCAGAGGTCGGGGGAAAACTGCGGCCCGGCAGGGCAGGTGTGGCCTGTTCAGTATCGTATTCCCAGTCTGAGAAGGGGAGCCTGGCTCTGCTCAGGCAGCCAGAAACAACGAGTTGTCTTCAGAGGTTGCCGAGCAGGGGCTGGAGCACAGTGGGTAGGGCATTTGTCTTGCACGTAGCCGACCCGAGTTCGATTCCCAGCAACCCATATGGTCCCCTGAGCACCGCCAGGAGTAATTCCTGAGTGCAGAGCCATGAGTGACCCTGGTGCATCGCCAGGTGTGACCCAAAAAGGAAAAAAAAAAAAAAGATGTTACCAGGCAGTGGAAAAATCATGACTCTGGAGTCAGACAGACAGGAACTCTTCCCTGGCTATGTTTTCTTAGCAGGTCATGTAACCTGAACATTAAACTTGCTCTGAATTTCCTTTACAACAAATTGGAGAGATTCATACCCACATTCTCACAGATGACTGTGAGAAAAAGGGAAGTTAGTACAAAACCATTAAGTTTCAGTAAAGCAGGCTACCTCTGATCAAACGTCATGTTTTCCAAGGGAAGGTGAAGGATTCTCCATGAGCTTTGTCAGGGTTATCACTTAGAAACATTTAGAACATTTAAAACATTGAGTGCCTTGAGGGAAGAGGGAAGACAGCAGAAGGTGAGTGAATTCAGCAGAAGGGGTCAACTACATGCTGATGGATGAAAACTACAATTCAGGAGATGAACATAATATAGTATATACAGATGTTGACTTAAAGGCTGTATCCTAAAACATATATGATGATAAAAACATAAATTATCTCGGTTAAGGAAAAAAGTGCAGAGACGCTGGAGGGATAGCTCAGGGGTAGAGTGTAGGCTGGGCATGCGGGCACCCTGGGATCCATCCCTAGGACCCCACGGTCCTCCGAGAACTGCTGGATGTGGCCCCCAAACCTAAACGCTAAGGGGCTGGAGAGGTGGCTCCGGCAGAGCACATGTCTTGCTGGTGTGAGGGCTGGGGTTCAATCCCTGGCAGTGGCTTGGATCTCTGATGAGTGGCCCCCACAACAATTGAAAAACACACTAAGCACCTCCCCAGACTTAGTGATGTCTTGTAGGAGGGGGTGGTTGTCACTGAAGCTACCTCTGCATTCTCTAGGAAACACATGTGCTGCAAATGATAGATTCTGTGGCTTAGGCTGGGAGGCTATTTATTATACAGAATCAGGCCTGGGACTGGGAAACCCTTTGCGGCAAGGGGCTCGGGCTGGGCCTGTGGGGCCTCAATGGGTCTGAGACTGGCACTGGGCCCGGTGCGGCAGAGAGAAGGGGTTGAGAGCGGGAAGCTGGGGGTACTGGTTTGATTGTTGAGCTGAGTTTCTATACTGTTGCTTAATAGGGGCTTTTCAATTAGCTGAGCTCATGTGAAATGTTGGATGGATAGTTCCCACGCTGTCCCAAAGCTGTCGGGGTAGGAGCCAAGGCTCAGACCACACTGCCGTGACACAGTCCCTAGCTCAGGACAAAGCTGGATGGGCTGGCAAGGGAGGGGGCTGTCCCACCCACTAAGTGGCCTTGATTTCATGTCTCCTGACAACCCAGGGGGTGGTGCCACCAACTCAGGCCTGGTATCAGCCACTCACAGGGCACTGGCCAAGGGGAGATTACTCCCTACTGCCTAACGTCAGCTGCCAAGATGCAGATCAGCAGGCTCAGGGGGGCCTGGCATGAGGGGTCACGAATAAAAACTTCTTTCTAATACTTCTCTCTCTCTCTCTCTCTCTCTCTCTCTCTCTCTCTCTCTTTCTCTCCTTCCTTCCTTCCTTCCTTCCTTCCTTCCTTCCTTCCTTCCTTCCTTCCTTCCTTCCTTCCTTCCTTCCTTCCCTTTCTGTCTTTCTTTCTTTTTATAGAAAAAAAATACATTTGCATTACCTTCTCACTTAAAAAGAAAGGTCTTGCAAGCTGTTTTGTTTTTTCCCCCCAGACTTCTGCCTGTTGGGCTAAATGCCTTTCTCAAGGGAAGAAGAAGGGTCATTCTCCAGAGAGCACCTCACGTTTAATTAATCTATTATTCTCTCTATCCCTTTATGCCTACCCTTGGGGAATCTCTCTGGAAATGATCAAGCCTGCTAATGCCTTTGTTCTCCTAATTGAATGAGAACTTTCTGGAAGGAGAAATGCAGCCCAGAAAAACCTGAGGCCTCTTGGGAGCTTCTAGCAATTGAGGTTTTACCTCCCACCCTCCTCTGTCTTCCCTCAGCTGAGGTTCTCGGAGAGGCCTCACCTGGGGTTCTGGGCATTGCAGTGGTAGATGTATTCCGATATGGTATCATCTTCAAAGAAATCTGCAAACTTGCGCTTGAAGTCTGGCCGGAATCGCTGTACCAGACCAGGCCCTGGGAGGGACAGAAAAACAGGGAGTGGCCAGTTGTGGGTCGGAAGTGGGGAGGGCTGGTGGGAGACGCCTACCTGACCTGGGTACGTCTGAGCAATTCTGTTTTTTTTGGCCCACACCCAGTTGTGCTTAGGGTTCACTCCTGGTGGGCTTGGAGGACCACATGGCGTGCCAGAAATCGAACCCAGGTCTGCTGTGTGCAAGGAAACAACTTTACATGCTGTACTATCTCAATGACCCCAAGTAAATAATAATGAACAGTTTTAGCCAAGCATAATCCCTCCTGCTCGGGCGTGTGGTAATCCATGTAACATCCCACAGCACCGGGAGTGCATAAGGCGACCCGGAAGCCGCAGGAGACTATAAGTGATTCAGTCAAGCACTGTGAGGACTGAGGAGCGTAGACAGTCTCATCACAGAAGCCAGGTTACTTTCTCCTCCCCGATGTTCCTAACCTTGATGTTCCTCCAAGGATCACAAGCCCCACGAAAGTCCACCATGGAGATCATTTTCTTCTACAGCTCTTTCTCCCTGAGACCTTTTTGGACTTTTAACCTGAAGGCTGTGGATGAAACCAGACAACCTCCCAAGAGCCCTCTCATGTTCGGGGCTGTAAGGGAATCCAAGGGCAGAGGTAAGCTGAACACTGGCCTCACGCACGGGTGGGGCTGTGCTGAGAGCAGCTGCTTCCTCCCCCTTGCTGTACGGCTCACAGACAAGCAGCAGGGCATGCGGAACCGCTGTGCCCAGGAAGCCTCAGGGTCCACTTCTGATCTCTCTCGTGGTCCTCTCTGTGCTGAGAAGCAGCAAGAGGCATGAGCGAAAAGAGCGGTGGCCAGGAAGCCCTGCCAGGCCCCCCACTGCCCCCCCCTCCCCGTCTTGGCTCTTCTGTCCACGAAGGACCTTGGGCAGCTCAAGTACAGAAAGGGAGAGGCTAGTGATAGCAGGGCCACTCGGTCCATGGAGCCGGCCTTGGCCTTTTCTTCTCTGCTAGGCCCCAAGTCACTGACTCTCCTTCCCTTCTCCCCAGCCCTTATCTTCTGCTCACATGCTCATGTTCTTCTTTTCTCCAGAGACAGGCTACTTCTCTCAAGGCACCAATAGATGACTCTCCCTTAGCCATGAGCAATGAAGCACTGGCTAGGGAATGTCACTATATAGACATCAGCCATCATTGCCAAATAAGGGGGCCACAAGCAGGCAAATAGAAGAAGAGCAGAAGCTGGGAGGTGGCTCAAAGGACTGGAGCAGAAGCTAGGCATATAAGAGCCCTAGGCTGAATCTTTGGCACTATGTGGTCACTGAGCATCTGGATGGCTCCCCTGATCTCCTTCCCTCTCTTCACTTATGGAATTTGCTGACAGCTTTTTATTTTTTTGTTTTGTTTGTTTTGGGGCCACATCTAGTGGTGCTGGGCTTACTCTCAGTTCTTTGCTCAGGAGTCACTGCTGGCAGGGTCTTGAACCAGGGCCAGTCATGAGCAAGGTGAGCGCCTTACCTGCTGTTCTGTCTCTCTAGCCTCTTGCTGTCAGTTATTACCTGGTGTGGATGTGAAGCCTCCCTGGGGCAAAGCATGGTTTAAAGCATTTGTCTGCATCTGCCAGAGGCTCTGATTGCGAAATCTTCTGCTATAGGAACTGGGAAGGCCACAGAGACGGGGGCCTAGTGGTGGCGACTGCTGAATCACCAACGGTTTGCTACAAACACATATGCAGCCTAAGCTAAACTCAGCAGGGAAGAGTCAGTTCATACCTCCCTCTCTCTTTCTCTCTCTCTCTCTCTCTCTCTGTGTGTCTCTGTGTCTGTCTGTCTGTCTGTCTCTCTCTGGGAGTCTTGCCAAGGCTCAGAATAGTAGTTCTGCTCCATCTGTCTCTTGCAAAGGAGAGCTTTTTCCATGTAGCCAAAGGGGACAGGGCACCTCTGGCAACAGGAGAGGCAGTCTGGGCCAGATCAATAGCTTTAAATAACTATGCCAAGTCCATTCCTGCTTTTTACGAACAGGTGGTGAAGACAGGCGTCCAGATGCGAGAGGGGTTTCTAGAATGGATCAGCTTTGGTTCAAAGACTTTCCTGATCTGCAGACTACTCACCCCAGGGCCCCGCTACTCGAAGAACAGCCAGTGGGTTGGAACGCCCTAGGACAGAGGCCACAGCCTTGACCCAGGTTGGGGGTGCACGGATCTCACTCGGGTCTGTCGGTCGGAGGGGAAAGCCCCACGGGTCCACCAGGATGAGGTGCTTAACTCTAAAGGAGCACACAAAGGAGAAGGTCAAGTGCAGTCGCTTGCAGACCAGTCCTCAAATCATCCAGAAGAGAATGACCACAAGCGAACACTATCAGGATCCTGGTCACGATTAAGAGGGCGTTTCCTTCTTACCTGTCGGGGTACTTGATGGAGTAAGAGGTGGCCAGGAATCCTCCCAAACTGTGGCCCAGGAGGATCATACTGGGGATCCCCATAGTCTCCCGCCATGTCTCTATTGAGGTCACAAACTCATCCTCTGCGCCCTCCGGGTCCCTCGGGAACGTTGGCCTTGAGCTTCGCCCGAAACCGAGCAGATCAAAGGTGTGCAGGGTGCGTCGGGCACTCAGGGAGTCCATGTTGAGGATCCAGAGGCCCACGCCGCCCCCAAAACCATGCACCATCACCAGTGGGGTGCGCTCTCTGAGCTCGGGGCTCACGGTCACCGTCCAGATCTTGTTTTGGTTTGGGAGGGACACATACCGAGCCAGGAACTTGTTCTGGAGGCCTGGGAGAAGGGAATGCCAGGCAGATCACTAAGTCAGTTGGGTACTGGCCATGTCATTTTACCTCGATCGCTCAGCGCCCTCCACCCCCAAGTCCGACAGGACATTTTCTTTCCACACACCACCCCCCACCTCCCACCCCTTGCTGACTATACTGCTAAAGAGTTCGCTACCAAGTGCAGTTTGCCAGTGGTCTGGTCTGCAGCTTATGAAAGGAGTCACCTTCTTCCTGGAGGCCATTTGTGGGGCTCCCTTTGGGCCCAGGTGCAGGAGCCCCGCTGATGCCCAAGCTCATGCACTCATGGTACCTGTACCTGTGCGTGCTTGAGGCCTGACTGACGGACAAAAGTGTTCCCAGTGCAGGTATCTGGGAGGGTAGCTTGGACTAGAGTTAAAACAGGTAGATAGGTGGATATGCACGGATTAAGGTTCATACTGAGGGATGAACTTGAGGTTATAATGGGATCGCCAGAGCCCCCTGCCCTTTCTCTATCAAGATGACAAACTCGGGGCTGGAGAGATAGCACAGCGGGTAGGGCGTTTGCCTTGCACGCGGCCGACCCGGGTTCAAATCCCAGCATCCCATATGGTCCCCTGAGCACGGCCAGGGGTAATTCCTGAGTGCAGAACCAGGAGTAACCCCTGTGCATGGCCAGGTGTGACCCAAAAAGCAAAAAAAAAAAAAAAAAAATAAGATGACAAACTCATTCTTAGACCCCAGTGGGCCTGCAGGAATGCCTTCAAAACAGGAAGGCCACGTGGGTTGCCTCTGCTGCCTGCACAAAGCAGTCATGTGACAAGACGGCCTGGGGGAAACAGCCAGGACCCCAGGCCCATCAAGTAAACCTAGGCTGTGCAGGAGCCACAAAACAGAGAAGAGTGGTGGGAAATGCAGGGATACAGGGCGCAAGGGCCCTGTCCTGACCCATGACACTGCTGCTCCACGAATACCTGGCCCTCACGTAACTAACTGCTCATGAAAGCTGATCCAGGGGGTCATGCAAACTACTGGGGTAACAGGCTAAGTGGGTAGAATATCATCGAACATACAATGTTATTGGGGTAGAAAAATATAAGGGACAATGATATCAGAGAATATAGGTAGGACTGCTTGCTGGTCCTTGGGTAGGAAGGTGGAAAAATGAAGAAGTGTGTTTGGAAGAAGAGCTAGGGATTTAAGGAAGAGAGAAACAAAGAGAAGAAAGGACAGCATGTGTGCGTGTGTGTGTGTGTGTGTGTGTGTGTGTGTGTGTGTGTGTGTGTGTGTGTTGTGTGGACCTGCTGGGGTTTATGGTGAAGTTGTGAGACATTGGCAGGAACTCAGACGATGGGTTGGGAGAGAGATGCCAAGGAACCGGAAGTACAGAACCCGGAATCCTTTGTGTAAATCTCTTTCCTTCAAACCACTGGCATCCCTTCCTCACGTCTCAAACATGCTGATCAGGAACTGGGGCTCTTTGTACCAGGCTCGAGAAAGTTCTGCCTTTCCTGAGGGAGGCAAGGCAGCTGTTCCCTCTACTTACATTGAAGAATTTTGGATTCCACGTTCTTCAGCTGAGACATGGATGTGGGGCGCCAAGCTGGCAGCCAGCTACTCAGCCAGCCTTGAGGCCTGGGACAAAGAGACAGGAGACCCTCATTGGCAACACAGAAAAGAAACAGGGACACCCTCAGCCAGGGGGACTATTCAAGACCAATCAAGGACATAGGACGTTCCCTATGAGCAGGACCCTTGCTGCTCAATTCTTCTCCACCTGCCACTCGCTCTTCTCCTGTGAGCTCAGCAACAACATGCCTTTGTTTCCAGCAGAAACTCAGAGCACCACGGGTACCACATTTCACAACACACAGAGCCCTTTCACATTTATTATATCATCTGAGCTTTTACAATTCTCTTCAGCTACTAGTTATCATCATGTTCAAGATTCCATGGGGGAGAAAAGTCAACTTTTAGCCACTGTTGCCATTTCCAGGACGGGTTGTTTCTGTGGAGAAGTGCAGATATATCCCCTCAAGGGGGTGGAGTGTAAGGCCTTTCTCAGTCCCTGGAAACAGAGGGCACTCCTGTCCGTCCCTGTGGGGTTTCAGGAATTCAATCAGTTTAGCCTGGAACAAGGACACAGGATGGGAGGTGGGAGGGCTGGGTTCAAGTCTTGCAGTAACTCACTGGTAGACCATAGGCTGCCTCTGGTCTCATTCCCCAGATTATAAAATGAATAGAGAGCTCATCTCCCATGGCATAAGATAAGCAGCCCACATCCTCCTTCAAACTCAGGGAACCTCTAAGACTCTGAAGGTCATGGCAGGGTAGATTGAAAGCTCCAACTTAGGAACTATAATCAGACCTGAACCCGAGTCTCTGTTTTTATCCTTTACAGGTTGAATGTCTTTGGATCTTAATTTACCTGCCTTTGAACTTCTCAATACATAAGGAAGTGGGTAAAGTGCCTGAGACAAAAAGATAATCAATGAATGAGGTTTTATTATTTCTTTTCCATTCCTAAGACAGTTCTTTTTAGGGTCAGGGAGATAGCACAAAGGCGGCAGGGCATGCTTTGCAGGCAGGAGTCGGAGGTCTGTACCCCAGCACCTCCAGATGCTCTGAGCACTGCCAAATGTGGCTCTCAAACCAAAAAAGAAAATATTTCTCCTTTCTTTGTCTCAGCTTGGTTGGAGGCTTCTTGGCTCATCATTTGCAGGACAGAATTTTTGACGAAAATTTGTAGAAATCATCTCCTCTTGCCTCTTTAGTTTATAGAGGAGCAAATAATAGATGGCTAATGAGATCAGTTGCTTCTAGGAACCAGTTCTCAAATCCCGGCATCTCTGCATCTCTTCCTTAGATGATCCAACCTCTGCTTTTCAACATCATATCCCCCCCCCCCAAAAAAAAAATCACAGAATTTAACAACATCTTGACATTCTCTCCTTTTTCTGAAGGGAGACAAGACCTAAAGCCAGAGGCTAGAGTTCTAATCCTGGCACTGCCACTTACCAGCAATGTGACTTTCGGAACACTATTGAGTTTTTCTGGGACAGGGTTAATAGGGGGATAATAACTGTATCTATGTCATAGAATAGTAATAGAGCTTTTGAGTCAATGCAGCCAAGAACTCATAGAAGAATACCTTGCATAAGATAAACTCCTAACAAATGTCCTTTATCTCAGCTGAATTCCAACTGCCTGCATTCCCAGTGCTTCGAGAGCAGCATCTCCAGATGATGGCGTGAGCTTTGAAAGCAGCTGAGAGCAGTACATCACTGAGAATTGTCAGTTTTGGTCACTCCGGTCTCCAACTTTCTTTTCTTTTTCTTTTTGAGCCACACCCACTGTGGCTCAGGGGCTACTCCCAGCTCTGTGTTTGGGGAGGACCATGAAGTGGCTGGTGCTGGGGACTGAATCTGGGCTTCCTGTGTGCAATGCATGGACTCAGCTCACAGAGCTATCTCTGTGGCCCTTTAATCAATCCAGTCTCTTTCTTTCTTTTTCTTTCTTTCTTTCTTTCTTTCTTTCTTTCTTTCTTTCTTTCTTTCTTTCTTTCTTTCTTTCTTCCTTTCTTTTTTTTTTCTTTTGCTTTTTGAGTCACACACTGTGATGCACAGGGGTTACTGAGTGCTCATGCACTCAGGAATAACTCCTGGTGGTGCTCGGGGGACCATATGAAATACTGGGAATCAAACCTGGGTCGGCCGCGTGCAAGGCAAACACGCTACCCGCTGTGCTATCGCTCCAGTCCCAAATCAATCCAGTCTTAAGGAGTCTCTATACCCTTTTATTACTGGACTGAAATTCCCTGGAGTCTTGAAGTATGAACATCAAGATGAAAAAGTTTGCCAGTCTGAACAGAAGGGTTCTCTCTCTGTCATAGAAACTGACAAATCAGACTAGGGTAGCTGGACCCCACATCTCCTTATATCTTCCCTCAGCAGCGCTCAGGAGAAATGCAGTTCTGTGGGGCAGCCCCAGTGATGCGGAGCAGAGATCCCTCAGAGGGAGCTTTATCCTTCTTCTCTTCACCAAAAAAACGTTACAGACTAAGTGCAGGAAACAGCGGCAGGCACTCTCTATTCAATACTGATGGGGAGGTAAAGGCCGGCGTGGGAAACAGAGGCAAGGAGTAAGTAGACAAAGCCACATTGCCAGAAACATAGTTGTGTCAGGAGATTTCTTCTCTTTGGGGCGCTTTTATCCTGGGGTGAGGGTGTGTGGGAGCGGCAGGAAGGATTCGGTGCTGAGTGAGGAGCCTGCCCTATGGATTCCCATGATCTTGCCTGGACTTCTGACTTGCTACAAGCGTCACTGCTCGCATCTTCGCCCCCCCCCACCCCCACCCCACCCCTTCCCGGCTCTGAGGCTGTGTGGCTCTACGTCCTGAGGGCCACTGTAAATTTCCCCTTGGAAAATTCAGTTTAGAAAGCAACACTTTCCTGGACAGTTCCTCCCAGCACTGCAGGAAGCTCCTAGGGCCCTGAGGTTCATTCCTATGGCAAGCCTCCCTTTCGCGCACCTCTGCAAAGAGGGGTGGGGTGGGGGGTGGGGGCTCCAGGAAAGGCCCTGTTTTGGTGAAGCCGAAGCTGGGCTGGGAGCTGAGTCATTCTCGTCGAAGCAACTTTTCCTGAACGCTATCTAAGCCTGCCAATCACACCACCTACAGGTGGCATCCGCGCCGATGCCAAGCGAGACCAGCGCTCGCAAAGTCCCCAAAGTTCTCGTTCTGAAACCACAGCCTTCAGGGGCCTGCTGTTCGGATGCTGATGACATAACTCGACCGCAACTCGCGCCGCCAAAGTTTCTCGCCCGGGTCCGTGAAACCTGCAGGTGCGTCCAGCAAGCGCAGCGGCGTCCGCGCGGCGCCCGGCGCTTCCCACCCCCCTCGCTCCCCCTCTCTCTTTCTCTTTCCCACTCTCCCCTCTTCTGCCTGCGGCGCCCGGTTCTTCCCACACACCCCCCGACGCCGGTCCCGGGACAGATCCGGACAGGCAGAGCTGGCAGCTGCCTCCGCAGCCGCATTGCTCAAGCGTGCCCGGGGGCCCTAAGGCAAACCCATCGAGGTTGAGCCGGGGTCCGGGGGCACTGGAACGGGTGCTGGGGGGGGCCGGGGGCGGATCGCGAACACAGAGCAGAAGCGCAGAGCAGCAGGCGAGTCCCCAGGACTTGCGCCCACCTTCCCCCCCCGATCCTCCTCCACCACCACCACCACCTCCAGGTCCAGGCTCGGCCGCCGCTTCCTCCGGGCAAAGGCGCCCCCGGCTCCCGCAGCCCCCAGCCCGCCCGCTGCAGCCGAGCCCCCCAGGGGCAAGGGAAGGGCAGAGGGCTCTGAGCCGCGGTGCACGGCCCGGAAAGAGAGAGCGAGAGGAAGAGCGAAGGGGAAGGATCAAACTCACTGCTGCTCCAGATCATCAGCCATAGTAAACAAGCCCTGCCGGGTCGCGGCGAGCCGGCCCATCCCTCCTCCTGACGCCAGCACCAGCTGACCCGGGAAAGTGTCGGATAACAAAGTGGGGCGTGGCCAGCGTGGCGGGGCGGGGCGCGCAGCGCCCGGGACCTGCGGCGGCGGGGACCTGCGGCGGCGGGCCGGTGGTCCTGCACACGCACGTGGGGTCCCAGCCGTGTAGAAAACTAACGGTCTTCCTACCCTCTCCCGCCTCTGCAGAGACTGGACTATCCTTGCACACACTCTCGGGGGGCGGCTTCCCTGTCCGAGTTCCCTCACCTCCTTCCCCCCCCTCCCCAAACCCCCAGGTGTCCTTCCAATCCCGGGAGTGCTCACAGGCCGCTGGCTCCCACACAGGGCCTGGGGGCTGATACCGCTCCCGGTTGGCCAGATTTCACAACTGAGAAACCTGGATGCCTCATTAAAGCTGGAGTTGAGATAAACAACAAATACCTTTTTATAATACGTAGGTCCCATCCAATATCCGGGACAGGACTGGGCATTTTGTATTTTCTCTGGCAACCCTAAAACTAAGTGATTCTTGCCAAGATGCATTCCTTTGCTGCGGAGATTTTTCAACCTAGTCGCCTGGGAAGATAGGGTTCAAGCCCCAGGCTCCCTCAGTTAGGATAATCTGTACTTCCCCTTCGCTCAAGAAGGCAGGAGAGTCTGGGGCTCCAATGGGGTGTGAGAGGCGGCCGGGGCCGGGTGAGGGGGCTGGTTTATCTCAGAGGTCCTGCACTGTGCTTTATAGTTAGTTTACCTAAACTGATAAACAGGGTGAGAGGTTCCCAGCCCTGCCACCTTGGATAGGTTAAAATTAGATCAGGTAGTGGTGGGTGTGTCAAGATGGCTCTTGTTTTTTTTTAGCTGCCCTGCAACATTCAGGAGACTGAGATTTCTTTTTTCTAAGACAGCATATCTATTTATCATCTCAAGGAATAAAAGTTTAATAGCACGGGTGTTAATTTTTCAGGGGTATGTGTGTGGCCTTTGGGCCACACCCAGCAATGCTCAGAGTCACTCCTGGCAGTGCTCCTGGGGACTGAACTGGGGTTGACTGCATATAAGGAAATTGTTTTAACCCTGCACTATCTCTGGCCCTAGAATGGGCATTTAAAGAGATTTTTAGGCAAGGAATTTGCAAGATGAGGGGTCGCTGGCAAAGTACTATAAGTAACATTCACTTAAAAAATAGATACTGGATATGTAACATTGTATTATTTTCAACTATTAAACATGTGCTACATTGTGAAAAGATCAAGTCTTGTTAACATCACCAAAGTCGAGTTAGTTGCAAAGCTCTTTTTCTTGTAATAAGAACTTTTAAGATTTATTCCTTAGCAATTCTCACATTTGCAGCAGAACACTATTCACTAGTGTCAGCATGCAGTGTATTCAAGTCCCACTTTTTTGGGGGGTGTTCCCATCGGGTGCAAGGAAGTCTAGAGGTTCCACCAGTGATTCTTGGCCAGCGAGTCTGGTGGTCCAAGGCAAGGAGGCAGAGCTGCTTGGGCCCCAGGTGCCCTTGGGATAGCGAGGACATGGGGGTCAGGGTGAGGGGATGGGGTCAAGGACTTCAGAGCAACATTCCGCCTTGCCCAGGGGACCCTGTGGTGCTGGAGATGGGGCTTGGATCAAGTGTATGCACCCCAATGACTTGTTTTATAAATTAAAGTTTATGTTTTTTTTGACTCCCCCCCTCCACAAAACATAAATTTACACACATCTCTGTCAACCATCAATTTCTGTGTCTATGATTTTGGTTTTCCTCTTATTACTGTTCATTCATTATTACATATGTAAATGAGATCATGTGGTATTTAACTTTCTCTGACTTATTCACTTAACAATTTCCTTAAGGTTCATCCATAGTTATAAATGGCAGGATTTCCTTATTATGGCTGAATAATATTTCCTTTCATTTGTAGAAATGGGTGTTCAAGGCAGACCAAACAATTTGATCATGTGTTAAACTTCCATCTTACTGAATTTTTTTTGGCGGGGGTAGGCCACACACAGTAGTGCTAAGGTCTTAATCCTGGCCACAGGGATTACTCGGGGGACCAGATGGGGTGCTGGGTATTGAACCTGAGTCAGCCTGCAAGGATGTACTATCTCTACTGAATTTGTAACTTTTAAAAACTATAGAAACTGGAGAGCTAGTACAGCAGATAGGGTGCTTGCTAACCTGGGTTTGATCCCTGGTATCCCATTATGATCCCCTGAGCACTACCATGGATAATTCCTGAGTGCAGAGTCAGGAATAACTGCTGAGCATTGCCAGGTATGGCCTCAATAACCTAAAAAAATTTTAGAAGTTAAAAAAAAAAACAACCAAAAAAAAATCCCCCAAGGCCCTATTTGCTGAGTGGAGAAAGCCTACTTCTATCTAAACAAGGCCTTTCCCAAGAAATGTGCATATATATAACATAAATTTTATATTTACATAACAATATTGCATAATTTTATATTTGTAATGCAAATTATATTTATATAACATAAAAGTTAAATGGAAATTAAATCCCCCAGGTGTGTGGGACCCCAGGGCTGAGATCTCCAAGCTTGCTTGGATTGGGACTGGGCCTCCTCCACCCAGATCTCCCATTTTTTTCAGTAGCTAGGCAGCCACACCCACAAACTGCCCTCGGCGCCCTGTAATCCCATCAATGGCCAAGATCCAGAGACTATAAAACAAAGCTCCCGGAAGCATGTGGGAATGCAGCTGCACAACCTCTTATTATCTAGTTCTCCCTCTTGGAGAACCCGGCAAGCTACCGAGAGTATCCTGCCCATGCAGCAGAGCCTGGCAAGCTCCCCATGCCATATTCAATATGCTAAAAACAGTAACAATGCTAGGTCTCATTCCCCTGACCCTGAAAGAGCCTCCAATGTGGCACCATTGGGAAGAACGAGCAAAGAGAGGCTGCTAAAATCTCAGGGCTAGGATGAACGGAGACGTTACTGGTGCCCACTCAAGCAACTCGATGAACAACGGGATGACAGTGATACCATGAAAATTTAAATGCCTAAGCGATTTGGCAGCTATCTGAGTTTGTGTTCTCTGATTTGCAAACTTAGCACCCTATAGTTTTATATTAGCCTCCTCTTATTCTTCTTGGTGGACACTCTTTCTCCTTCTTCTGCCATGTCCTCCTCCTATCCCCTCCTCCTTCACCAGGTTGTTGTCACGATGATGGTGGTTAGCCAACAAGCCTGGAAGTGGTGGTGCTTGCAGACTGTGTTCTTCAGGGAGTGCACTCATCAAGTTGTGGTGCTCAAAAGCCCAGTGTTGGTGCTGGTGAGGGTCACATGCTCATGCTTGCCTATACACTTTCTGGGAGCAACACTCTTCAGTGGTGGGCTCATACACAATCTGGTGGCTGGGGTCAGTGCTGTACTCATCCATGTGACCCATATGATCTAGATGGGGTGCTTGCTCAACCTTTAGTTGTGGTACTGGGTCCTCTGCATGTGGTGTGACCAGGAATCATGTGTGGTGCTGGCGAAAAGGGCCACAGGGACCAGAATTGCTCAGTGGATGCTTAGTGCTATGGGGTAGTTATGAGGAACCCCTGGCAATGGGTTTTTGGGGAAGATGTGACTTAAGGAAGTTGCCTTGTAGCTTGCCCCCCTTGGAGTGAGGCCACATGGTCTGCCCTATAGTCTTAAAGCAGCTCAGAAGCAGAAAGGCTAGAACCCCTTTGAGGTGCAGATACTGCATTCTTTGGAGACGCAAAAAAATGAGGCACTACCCAGAAAAGGTTGCAACTTCAAGAGAAACAAATCACTAAGAGCCTAAGACTCTTGTCCTGTGACAACAGACGAATGAACTTTCCATAGTCAGAGAATCCCACACCAAGACAAATCTACAGAAAATACATACATCCCTAAAGCCATTCCTGGCTCTCCCCTCTCTGGAAAAGCCTGTGTTCCCTCATGAACATGAAACTCTCCTTCCTCGTGTTTTACTTCACTACTGATTTCCTTCTTTCCTGTGAGGGTAATCAATGAACCTGGGGAGTTGGGTAGAGGTAAGGGCTAATTTCCCTTTCCTGCAAAGAGCAATCCCTCACTCCCCATGGGTCTAGTTCTCTCACTATGCAGATCAAGCGGACCTTGAGTGTGGCTTGATGGCTGCCTTATGAGGCTTGTATCTGCACTGTGTGGGGGCTTGTGGCAGACATTGCCAGTTCTAACTGGCACTTCCCAGGGATGTTGAGGCAGGTCAAGCAGGAAGGTGGAGAGTCAGAGAATAGTACAGCAGGTAGGGTGCTTGCCTTGCATGTGACAGGCCTGGGTTGAATCCCCAGGAACCTATATGGTACCCTGAGCACCCAGGAGTGATCCCTGAGCACAGAGTCAGAAGTAAGCCTTGAGCATCTTTCTCTCTCTCTCTGCTACTATTACCCTGTTGCCCACTTTTCTTACCTACATCATTTGGGGGAACCACCCAAATCACCTATTTCAGAAGCAATGGAGATGGAACTTGCAGTGTTATACTTGTGAGGCAGGAGAAGTTCCAGGCCTCACTGACAACCTACCTCATTCTCACATCTTTCACTGAGGCCATCCTAAACTCCAATGTATTCAGGAATCATGTGGGGCCCCAGGTTTGATCCCCAATACCACCTGGTCCCCCAAGCACTGTTAGGGGAATGACCACTGTACTAATCTAGTCCCTGCTCAGATGTGAGCCCACTCATTAAAAAAAAAAACAACAAAACAGCACTTGTGGGGGATGGGTGGGGGGTGGTGTTCCAGTTCTTACTCTTTGAGATTTTAGTTGTTGGTATAGCTTAATGCTAAAAACTGAATTTGGGGGGAGCACCTGAGATAATGCAATTCAGGTGCTGAGATTCACTGGTTCACTAAAAACTTGGCTTCTGGGCCAGCAGTTTGGATAGAAGTCAGTCTTGGCATTGCTACTTACCCACCGCACACTTTAGCACAAGTTATTTAGCATCAGTAGTATATTTATTTATGCTTAAAGCGCCACAGAGGGGGATACCAAGCATCAGAGAGAGTGTGCTTCTCTCACAACTAGACTGGTGGGGCATGGCGTGCCCAGCAGTTAAGACTCAATAGAAGCCCATAGAAGCTTCCACATGGTGTGGACAATCAAGTCCTCACTTCCACCCAGTTTTCCAAGGCTTAGTGTCTATTCTCACAGAAAATAATTTTATTAAAAGACAATAAAGAATGAAAAAATTTTAATTTAGAAAATGTGAAGGGGACAGGGGTGGAGGGGAAGGGATAGGGGAACCCCTACCTACCTGCCTGCTTCATAATTATTCAATGCTATGATAAGTAACTGTATTGTGATTACGTAGTATGTGTAATAGTTGTTACATAACAAATAACATTTGCAACATTATTATTGGATACCTATTCAAAGCAAGTGTTGTGCTCTGGTTATACTATTACCAAAAGGAGCAAAATAGCTGCTCTCGCAAAGAATTTTTTTCCCCATTTATTTTTGTAGTTGGACATTGGCAGCATGGAAAAAGAGAGGAGCAGGTAGAAAGTTGGAATGTAATTAAAAACCTAACCTCTCTGTCTGCTCTCACCCTCTCTTCTTTGTCCTGTTGCAGGGCTGGCAACCTTAGTCAGAGCTCAGCTCAAACTTCTGAAGCTTCCCAGACCACAAAATAGAGGGTCCCAGTCATCCTACTATAGCACCGGATACTAAAAAAAATTCATCTCTTTTGTACTATGTGTGTGTGTGTGTGTAGGGCACACCCAACAGTGCTCAGGGGCAACTCTTGGCTCTGGGTTTGCTCTCAGCAGTGCTTGGAGGGCAGGGGGAGACCATGTGGGATTGGAGATCAAATCTTGTGTGAAAAGCCACGTGCTCCTTTGAGCTATCATCTAGACCCTTTTTTTTTTTAAACTCATAACTATTTGGCATTTTAAAGTTATTTGTCAACAGTTTCCTTCGCCAGAACTTTTCATGCCAGGCCTTGTCTGTTTTCTTCTATGCTTTATGCTTTGCTCCCAGCACTCAGCACAGGGTGTGACACAGGATATCGCTCAGTCCCTATTGGCTAAGTGTCGGGAAAGTTTAGTGAGGAGGCAGATGCATAAACATTTGCCCATAAAACAACGTGAATCATCAAGGACTTTGGGAGCTAAATTCTGAGCTCTGTCACTTTAAAATGGAATAACAAAATCCGCCGCATTTTTTTTTTGGCGAGGACCTGTAAAAGTTGCTAGATAAGGATAACTGGCTGGAACAGGTATTTGCTCTCTCCACCCGTTCCTCCTCTCTGAGTGCACAGTGGAGAAGTCTTTGTATTTCATTTCCATGTGCCAATCAGCTTTACGACATAAAGTGCTTGGAAGAGGGAAACTGGAAATTATGAAAAATGCTGTTTTTCTAGCCCAAAGTTAACAGGTCCTTTCAGGTGTCCCTGGAGCTAGGACTGGGTTGGAGCTAACGGACTTATAACGTGGGGAGAAATTGTGTAAAGTACTTTTATTTTTCAAACAAAGTGCAAGTATAAAAGAATACATTTCCTTATATGTCTCCATTACATGTACATGTTTGATTTTATGTATGATGAAAACATGAATATAATCTTTATGGATGGAAGCTCATTTTGACAAATCCTCTTTTTAACTTTGTTTTTTTGCCTATAAATCACGTCTACTATGCCAGGAGTGGGTGGAGCTGATAAGCTGATAGTGTAGTCCTGGCAGGGGTGGGTCTTTCCTAGGTTCCAGGTAGGTATTATTGACTTTTGAGTGAACTATGAACAGGGTGTGACCCTTCCAGAAGGGAACTGGCACTGAAGTTGTTGTTGAATGTGATAGCCACTGCTACATGTGGTTACTTGCAGCTTCCTCAGCCTAACTAGCTATAGCTCACAAGTTCAAAAGCCACATGTAAATAGTGGCTGCTGCAAATGATAATACAAAGAAGTTTTCTCCCCATTCATTTTTGTGGTTGGACATTGGTAGCAGAGGAAAAGAACAGGTAGAAAGTTGGAGTGTGGTGGCCAGAGTCATAGTATTGTGGTTAAGTTGCCTGCTTTCCATGAGGCAGACCCAGGCTCGATCCCTGGCATCCCTTAGGGTCTCCTGAGCACTGCCAGGAGTGATTGTGAGAATGCAGAGTCAGGAGTAACTCCAAGCAGGCCGAGTGTGGACCCCAAACAAAAACAAAACAGCAACAATAACAAAAAAATCCACCCTCACGTATTAAGGGCCAGAGCGATAGTACAGCAGGTAGGGCTTTTGCCTTGCATGTGTCTGACCCAGGTTCAATCCCCTGCATCTCATATGGTCCCCTGAGCACCACCAGGAATAATTCCTGAGTACAGAGCCCGGAAGAACCCCTGAGCATCACCAGGTGTGACCCCAAAATGCTAAAAAAAGTTGAAATGTAATTAAAAAATTTATATCTCTCAAAAGGGAAAAGCATATGCAGGCATATACAGAGAGAATAATAAAACAAATGGGGTAAACGTTGGTGAATCTGGAAGAAACTGTATACATATTTTGCTGTATATGATTCTTGTAGTTTTCTGTAATTCTTAAATTAGATTGAAATTAAAAGTTTACAGAAAAAAATTCTGAGAGTTATTTTAAGATTAATTTTTTTGTTTTGTTTTGGGATCATTCCTAGCAATTCTTGGGGACCGGGTGGTGCTGGAAGTTGAATCTTGCAAGCAAAGCGTATGTTCCATGCGAGGACTCTTGCATGCAAAGCATGTACTCCAGCCCCTTGAGCCATCCCCTAGATCTGTTAGCAAAAGTATAGTGTGCATACAGAAGAGACCATATAACAAAAGTGTACAGTTTGGTGTGCCTTAACCCCAGCACTTAATGATCTTAGATCCAGAAAACAGCTCAAAGGACTTTACATGGAGCCCTTTGCATGTTAGGTTTAGTCCCTGCCATTGCCGCACCTCTGGGCACTGTGCTGCAAAAGCCCTCAGCACTGCCGGCTGTGACTAAAAAGTTTTTTTTCTTTTTTTGTATATGATACTGGGAATGGACACCAGGGCCTCATTCACACAGACTGAGTTCTGTCACTGAGTCATACCCCTTGGTAAGACCACTGTCTTTGTCACAGAAAGTACTGTGGGAGAATGTTGCTGAAGCACTGAAGATGGTAGAGTGCTTTGCCCTTGGAAAGGACAGTATGGTAGGCTCTCTCTAGGGTTCCAAGAACAGACCCAGGATTTCTTTTTATTGAACTCCCAAAGACTTCCAGGGAAAGACATCAGACAAAGAAACTGTCATATTACATCAGGGACTAGAAGGGGGCTAGAATGAGGGATATAGAATCATTGAAGATGCTGGGTGCGTTACTTGAGCCTACATTAGAGACCTGACACTTTAGAACTTGTGCAATTTCATTCACCATTGACTTCTTACTGTCACCATTGTCCCGTTGTTTATCGATTTGCTCGAGCGGGCACTATGCAATTATTAAATTTTTTTTGCTTTTTTTGGGTCACACCCAGTGATGCACAGGGGTTACTCCTGGCTCATGCGCTCAGGAATTACTCCTGGCAGTGCTTGGAGGACCATATGGGATGCTGGGAATCGAACCCAGGTTGGCCGAATGTAAGGCAAGCACCCTCCCCACTGTGCTATTGCTCCAGCCCCTAAATTATTTTTTGAAAACAAAAGCCCATTTATTTTGTTCTATAAGAAAATGGGCTGGAGTGATAGTACAGTGGGTAGGGCATTTATCTTGCACGCAGCCCACCCGGGCTCAATACCTCCATCCCTCTCAGAGAGCCTGGCAAGCTACTGAGAGTATCCCGCCCGCATGGCAGAGCCTGGCAAGCTACCCATGGCGTATTCAATATGCCAAAAACAGTAACAACAAGTCTCACAATGGACACATTACTGGTGCCTGCTTGAGCAAATCAATGAACAACGGGATGACAGTGCTATGACAGTGCTATTAGAAAATAAGGCAAAAGAAAAGATTCTCTTTTTTGTACTTACATTGTGCTTATGGGGGTGTTTGGACTGTACCCAACAGTAAAGGGGTTACTCTCAACAGTGCTGGAGATTCAACCTTTGCCTCCGGCATGCAAAGAACATGTTCCAGTCCACTGAAGTATCTTACAAACCCATTTCTATACTTTGTCAACACTTGTGACACCCGATGCCTTGGATTTTCCATGCCAAGTAATATTCCAGTTCTTGGTACATGCCAATTTGGTGTTCTAGAGTTGAACTCAATTCTAACTCTAATAGCTCCAAGTTAGCACAGACTCCACAAGTTGAGAGTTCAGTCCCAGAGAACACTCCTGCCCTTGTCACCCATACCCCGCATTCTCAAATCCAGGTCATCATCCACACATTTGACTCTAATTCAAAGGTTTCCATGATCGACTCTTCAGATTTGATTATTTGCTAGAAAGACACACAGAACTTCAAAAAATAGTTTACTTACCTGATTAGCAGTTTATTATAATGAATACAACTCAGGAATAACCAGGTTTGTTGTAGAAGAGGTGGACAGAGTGGGATATGGGGCACGGGACACAGATCTTCCAGGCCCTTTCTGGTATATCAGCTTCCCAGTCCCTGCATGTGGTCAGCAACTCAGAAGATGCTGAACATAGAGGCTTCACTACATAAGCACAGTTCATGAAATTATTGGCCACTGGTAACTTAACTCAAGCCCTAGTTCCTTTCCTCCTGGAGACTGCAGGTGGGGGTGACTTAAAAACTCCAACCCTAGGGGCTGGATAGATAGTATGGTAGGTGACCTGAGTTTGATCCCTGGTATCCCATATGGTCCCCCTGACTGCCCAAGTCTACCAGGAATGATCCCCAAGAGCAAAGCCAGGAGCAAGCTCTGAACACCATCAGATGTGGTCTCCAAACAAACAAAAACAAAATAACCCAACCCTCTAATCACATGGTTGGTTTCCTGGCAACTGGAGTTCTATCTTTTTTTTTAAAGCTTTTTGGGTCACACCTGGTGATGCACAGGGGTTACTCCTGGCTCATGCACTCAGGAATTACTCCTGGCAGTGCTCAGGGGACCATATGGGATGCTGGGAATTTAACCCGGGTCAGCAGCATGCAAGGCAAAGGTCCTACCCACTGTGCTATCCTCCAGCCTCTGGAGTTCCATTTTAAGGGGTTTTCTAAAAGTTGCTTCTATAATATAAACTTGTGTGATTGAAAGGGGCTGTTATGAATAACAAAGGATGCTTATTTTAGCTTTATAGATCTGGAGTTATTTTAGGAAATAGAGACAAAAATCAAATAATCTTAATTAAAGATGCTCGTATTGCACTTATTTCTGGAGATTTTAGGAGCTCTGTGCCAGGGACCAGGAATGTAAACCAAATATAGATTTGCTATTTTATCACACTATCATCGAGCATCATATAGTATCATATCCCACTGGGACCAATGTTCAAAAGGCGAACAGTCAGATGTAATAGTGCAGATAGATAAAAGGGAGAATATTGAAGTTTCTTGAAATAGTTTTTAAAATAACATTATTTCATTATAACATTGATTAAAAAAATAATACCAGTTTTGCTCTATGTTGTTTTGCTTTAAATAAAGTTTCTAAGAATTCTTGCCATCATTAAGAGAAAACTTAGAGTACAGGCAAGAGAATTGATAAAACTCTTCTTTCCCATGAAGATATTTTCTTATTCAAATTCTTTGCTTTGGATAATTATATTGCTTTGATAAAGGATGTAATTTTTTTCCATTTAATTTTTCTTTTTAGGTCACACCTGGCAATGCTCAGGGGTTCCTCCTGGCTCTGCACTCGGGAATTACTCCTGGCAGTACTTGGGGGACCATATGGGAGGTCGGGGATTGAACTCAGGTAGCTGTGTGCAAGGCAAACACCCTACCCGCTGTGCTATCACTCTAGCCCAAGGATGTGATTTCTTATCAGAGAGAGATAAACTTTAAAATAATGTTTTTCCTCAAAAGGTGACCATTTTGCTCTCTACACTCCCATTGTGTTTTGGTGTTATTCTGAATGTGTCATTCAAAAATCACAGAAACAGGGTGATGGAGAGGTAGTGCAGAGGTTAAAGCCTATGCCTTGCACATGGCTGACCCCCCTTCAATACCTGATACTACGTATGGTTCCCCAAGGACCATCAGGACTCATCCCTGAGCATGGAGCCAGGAGTAAAACCTAAGCACTGTCAGGAGCAGCCCAAAAACAATTTAGAAAGAAAGGAAGGAGGGAAAGAAGGAAGGAAGGAAGGAAGGAAGGAAGGAAGGAAGGAAGGAAGGAAGGAAGGAAGGAAGGAAGGGAGGAAGGGAGGAAGGAAGGAAGGAAGGAAGGAAGGAAGGAAGGAAGGAAGGAAGGAAGGAAGGAAGGAAGGAGGGAGGGAGGGAAGGAAGGAAGGAGGGAAGGAAGGAGGGAAGGAAGGAGGGAAGGAACGAAGGAAGGAAGGAAAGAGGGAAGGAGGGAAGGAGGGAAGGAAGGAGGGAAGGAAGGAGGGAAGGAACGAAGGAAGGAAGGAAAGAGGGAAGGAGGGAAGGAAGGAAGGAAGGAAGGAAGGAAGGAGGGGAAGGAAGGAAGGAAGGAAGGAAGGAAGGAAGGAAGGAAGGAAGGAAGGAAGGAAGGAAGGAAGGAAGGAAGACGGGGAAAAATAAAGAGGATATTCAGCTGAATAAAAAAGAGGACACTAGTGACTAGAAAACAACTTGTAAGTTGGAGAGTATAACCAGCATGGGTGTAGAGAAAGCTTCAGAAAAGGGAAATGGTAGTTCGATTTTATGCTGAATAGAATCAGGATGATATAACAGTTTATACATAGTTAGGAGTTTCCAGGAAAAATATGCTTATTCATGAGGGGGAATGGTGGGCATACACAGCTGAGGAACACACAATGAACATTCATAATGCCTAAGTAGAAAGTGGCAGAGAAAAGTCACTGTGTTTTTTTTTCTGTGTATGATAATGATGACATAGGCTACTCTCAGTCAAGAAGGGTTCCACTGTACAGTTTCCACTGACCTCTTTGTACACCAGGACACCTGCAGTCCTTATTAATACAAAGGTATTTCTGGACCCACTGGATGTCAGAAGAACGTCTTCCTGGGAGGGCTTATCATTTTCCATGTCTCTTCTCTGGCGTTGGGGGGCCTGGAATGGCTCAGTGGTAGGGCACCTGCCAAGCACATGAGGCTGAGCGTTGGATCCCAGATGTGGAGTGCAATCCCATCAGCACCACCTCCTGTGATCCCTGGGGCCACCACGAAATGTGGGATCTCTGTCTTGTACACTGCCACCAAGTGAAGTCTCAGTAAAAGTGGGTGAACCTGGTGAGAACCACAACCAAATCTGTCACCTCAACAACAGCAACAACAGAGCAAGGAAAAGCGGTGGAAAACCTGGAAGCATAGAGCCAGAGAGCCATCTCAAAAAGCTGCAGTCCATGAGTTGGATCCCTGGCAATGCATGGTCCCCTAAGCATCTCCACGTGTGGCCCTGGCAGTTCCCAGCACTAGATGGCCTGAGCAGCACTATTTCACTGGCCCCGAGGACTGCACCATTCAGTACTACACAGCCAGGCCGAGTACCAAACGCAAATAACGGCCATTATTTTTCTTCCTTAATCCTAAAGAGTTCATCTCAATTTTCATCAAAAGGGGCACAAAGTTTTGAATAGAAAAAGCAGCAGAACATGCTGTTGCCAAAGATGCCAATTTAACGTCTCTTTATTTGGGAAGTATTCTTAGTATGAAATTCTTTTTCTTTCCAGAGATTGAACCAGGGCTTCAGACACTAAGCCACAGCCCTGATCCCCCAAATATGCCATGGTGACATAAGAATAATTTTGAGCTGAAGGTCATTAAGAAGCAGATGCAAGTAAAGTTCTCTGCCCTTCCCCTGTTTGCCTAAAGGCAGGAAATAAATTTGTAATGGTGTTCTTTGCTCAACCCCTCTGAACCAGTGAAGACAAATTAATCATCGAGACAACTCTATATTCTCATTATCTCTGAGAGGGCCCCAGAGGCATCTATATAATAAACTTTACTAACTACCCCTTAGTAGTTCCCTCATAAATTTACAGTTACACCATTTGTTACTGTAGAAAATAAGTTTGAACTTATCTTCCTTGGTCTTGACATTTCTCTAAAAATGTATTGCTCTTATAGCAAGGCAATGTATAAATAACTCAAACCTGGGTCAGAGAGGTAGTACAGGGGGTGGGGCACTTGCCTTGCATAAATCAGACTCAGATTTGATTCCCAGCATCCCATATAGTCCCCGGGGCACTGCCAGGAGTGATTTCTGAGTTCAGAGCCAGTAGTAACCCATGAACATTACCAGGTATGTGCCGTCACCCAAAACATACAAAACCATAATTTATTAATCTCAGAGTATTTTTCTGTATATGTGTGATGCTTATATTAATAACTTTCTTTTGGTTTGCCTCTTGTTAATTTGACTTTTCTTGGTCTAATTTATAGTGCTTTAGCAATCAACCCAAGGCAGGTAGAGGAAAAACCATTTCTTGTCTGCAAAAGGATTAGTAATGATATTTCCAAGGGTGTTCTGGTTTTAGCTTTAATTTACTAAATTAAATTAATATTTGATCTGCCCATTGGGGCCATTGGAGCTGAAGTCTCTCCAATGCCATTTTTTCCATGCCCCATGTACTGAGGCTCTGTGGTTGGCTAATTTCTAATTATTCAGAGAAACAAAGGAAGCTGATACAGTTAATTAAATGGATTTTTCACTTTGTAAAAGCAAATATCTGCTGAATATTTTGCAATGTGTCGAGTACTATAGTGTGTACTTGCTGTTTAACATCTCACTTAATGCTTGCAACAATCCAGCTAGTTTTATTTCTGTTTTAGAAAAAAAGGAAAAGTCAGACTGGCAATCTTGTCCTGACTTAGACAATTGGTAACAACAAAATCAAATCTAGAATTGTCTGATGCTAGATAATGTATTTATTGGTGCTGAACATGTAATCCAGAGCCTCATACATATGTGTGCATTACACTTGAGTCATATCATCTTCTGCTAGAGGCTGTACTCTTTTTTTAGGTTGTATGCTGCTTGGGGGTTAGGCCATACCCAATTGTGCTCATTGCTTACTCCTGGGATTTTGCTTAGGAATTACTCCTGGTGAGGTTCAGGAGGCCATATGTGATGTCAAGGATCGAACTCTTTCGCTGTGTGCAAGGTAAGTGCTTAATCCACCATGCTACCTTTCTTGTCCCAATCCTGTACTATTTTTTGGTGGGGTCACAAAACTGTGTTAAGGGTTTACTTCTGGCAGACTCAGGGGACCATACGCAGTCTGGGGATCAAATCCTATTGGCCATGTGCAAGGCAAGACCTTACCTGCTGTACTATATCACTACAGTCCTGTACTCTCATGTACTACTCTAAACAGATGTATTGAACCCAGAGCCTCATATTTGAAAGGGAAGGATTTGACCACTGAGTTATATCCTGATCCATACATACATGTCCTGAGCTACATATATGTTCCTGAATCAGAATAATAAATTCTTGTTATATACTAATATTCTGATTAAAGCTATTGAAATCAATGCTATATTAACAACTTCCTCCTATCGACAGATAAAACATTTCAATAATTGTAGCATCATAATCTGAACATTGAACAAGACCTTCTGATGTTTTAGTCTAGTAGAGCATTACAGTGGTATTTGGCTTTGAGAAGAAGTGGGAAGTTTCCCTCTAACCTCCTGGGTTCTTCTCAGATTGGTCAAGTAAACAAAATAGCATCAGAATGATTAGCAAGAGAGGGAAAAAAAGTATTTACCTATGTATGAATGACCTCTGAAAGTGGTATCGGAGATAACAGATAAGTACTTAAAAAAGAATAAAAGTGGTCAATAGGCCTATAAAAATGTTCATCATCACTGATTATCAGGGGAATATAAATCAAAATGACAAGAAGGTATAACAAGAGGGAAAATGGTTGATATTACAGAGTCCAGAAGCAATAATCACTGCTGGCAGTGATGTGGCAAAAAAAGCAACTTTCAACCACTGCTATAGGACTGCTATGTGGTTCAGCTTCTTTAGAATACAATTTGGAGATTTCTCAAAAAATTAAGAGGGCTTCCATATGAACCATCCCAAGAGCACAAAAACTTTAAAAGAATATACACACACCTGTATGTTTAGCTTATAATAGCCAAGATATGGAAAGAATTCAAGAACCCAACAATAGATAGGTGAATAAAAAATTGTGATACATATTGGAATTAAACTCACCTTAGAGAAAAGATTCAATCTTAATTTGCTGCAATTTTGGATGGAACTGGAGGATGTCATGCTAAGTAAAGTGAGGTCAGAAAGAAAAAGACAAATACCAGATAATATCACCCATATGAAGGATCTAAAGAAACAAAGCAAGAGATTAGACCATCCCAAATAGAATTAATCCTCAGATGTGGTCACCAGAACTGTGATCTGAAAGGGTGCTAAGAGGGACTGGGAGGAAGTGACCTTGGGCTAATGGTGGAGGGATCATGGCACTTGGTGGTGGGTCCAGGGTAGAAGTCCAGGGTCCACTGCAAGCATCAAACAAGATAAACAAAACCCACAAAGACAAACAAACAAGGGCGGGGAGGGAGGGTCTTGGGTGCTTTGGTGTTGGTAGTAGTGGAGTTGCAGTAACACCACTAATATGTTAAACTACAGTAAAAATTTTTTTAAAAAATTGGGCTGGAGAGAAATGCCTCTAGATTGTGAACTAAGCTATGGTCCCATGCCGACCCGGGAGGGGAAAGGTTTCTCTCTCTCGGCCTTTCCTTTCAGCTGCGTGTCGACTGCCCATCTTTTAGAGCCCACTACTCTACCTCTAGAGCTCGTAGAGGTACGAGCTTGCAGTGATGGGGCGTGAGAGATCTCAGGATGGGGGTGGCACTGGCACCGCTTTCCACTCAGACGGGACCCCAAGCGGACACACATGAATGGCTCCTCCATTCCTGAGCAACCATGATCCCAGAGGTCCACTAACTACTCCCGGCACCAGTGGCTTCTTGCAGAAATGCCTCTAGACTGTGAATTAAGCTACATCCCCATGCCACCCCGGGAGGGGAAAGGTTTCTCTCTCTCGGCCTTTTCTTTCAGTGGAGGCATGGCAACTGCCATCTTTTAGAACCCACTAAACAGAGGTACGAGCTTGCAGTGATGCAACTTCTGGCAGAAATTTCTTCAGACTTAATTACTAAATACCAGAAATCTAAGACCTCATATATTCTTCATTCTCAGCAATGGAAACATATTATCAAATGATGCCTTTTCGGCAGGTCTGATTGTTGGGGGGGAATTCCAAATAATAATAGCGAGTTTTCTGTTGAAATATTGAATATAATCAAGTAAAGAGAGATTAAAGTGAAAATCATCAGCCACACAGGTGGAGGTGGGGTGGGATGGAAGGTATACTGGGTTTCTTGGTAGTGGAACATGTGCACTGGTGAAGGGATGGGTGTTTGATCATTGTATGATAAACCTGAAAGCTTGTAACTTTTCTCATGGTGATTCAATTAAAGAATAAATAAATAATTTTTTTTGGCTTTTTGGGTCACATCTGGCGATGCACAGGGGTTACTCCTGGCTCTGCACTCAGGAATTACCCCTGGCCGTGCTCAGGGGACCATATGGGATGCTGGGATTTGAACCTGGGTCGGCCACGTGCAAGGCAAAGGCCCTACCCGCTGTGCTATCTCTCCAGCCCCTAAATAAATAAATTTTTAAAAAAAGAAAAAAAATTGGGCTGGAGAGATAAGATAGAGGATAAGGTGCTTGCTTTTCAGGTAACTGACCTGGATTTGATTCCCAGCACCACATTTGGTCCCCTGAGCACTGCTAGGAGTCATCCCTGAGAATAGCCAAGTGTGGCTCTCCCCTCAAAAGTCTACAAACCAACAACAACAACAAAAAAAACCCCACAACTGGGTCAGAGTGAATGAACAGTGGGTAGGGCTTTTGCCTTGCATGTGACCAACCCAGGTTCGATCCCCGGCATCCCATATAGTCCCCTGAGCACTTTCAGGGGTAATTCCTGAGTGCAGAGCCGGGAGTAGCCCCTGAGCATTGCTGGGTGTGATCCCAAAAGAAAAACAACAACAACAACAACAACAAACAACAACCCCATGACAATGAAACCAACCTATGTATGGGATATCTAGATAGAAAGGAGAATTTTTAGGACTGAAGCGATAGTACAGTGGGTAGGGTAGGGCATTTTGCCTCGCATGCGGCCAACCAAGTAAAATCTTCCGCATCCCAGATAATCCTCCAAGCACCACCAGGAGTAATTCCTGAGTGCAGAGTCAGGAGTAACCCCTGAGCATCGATGGGTGTGACCCAAAAAGAAAAAAAAAAAGGAGGATTCTAAAGACAAGATAGAAAAATAGGGGTTTATAACCTTAGATAAGGAATGGTGTAGGGGACAGCATTACCAGAGAGGAGGGTGACCCACAGGAGACCAGGTTCTCTGTAATTGAATGCTTGTCCTGATACTTAGGGTTTTTCATATAGAAAAATTATTTCTGCTTCTAACTAAATAATTGGTAAGACTCCAGTAAAAGTTTCATGTGAGTTTGCAGGGCCCGATTGGCCTCAGCTTAAAATATGGTCCATATGTCAAAGCCACACCTCTTGGAGATGCCTGTCCCAAAGAGCTTGATGAGGGGCACCAATCCTGAAAGTCTAGGAAGGCCTATAACTCACAGGTATCAGAAAAGGATGCTTTGAATAAGTGAATTCGATGTTTTTCATCTCCTCTGCACTTTCCCCTTGGGGACTTCTTGTGGAGATGCTAATGATGATAGTTGACATGGATCAAAGGCAGACAAAACATAAGGGAAAAACTACTGAAAGGAGCCGGCTGATGGAATAGAAAGCCCCCAGGAATCCACTCCTGAATGATTAAAAGCATCTGCCTACTCTTTAAGTTTGCAGTTGGATGGTAGAGAGGAAGCTACGTGCCTACTTCCTGATGAGGTAGAAAGATTCAGATTGTCAGAGAAAATGGTGCTACCTGCCATATTATATTGAAATAGGAATAAGCTTGGTTATACTCTTTTCTTTTTCCTTTTTTTCTTGTTCAGTATCATAAGAATTTAGGCTTCACTTAAGTTTATACAGCAGACAGTAGGGTATAACCATAAAGTGATTTCTTTAAATACATTACAAAGCTGTTGAGGACATGGATAATTTTTCTTCTTTATAGACCTGAAGGCTTTGCTCACCAATGATGATTATTTGTTGATGCAAATACAATTTCCAGTATAAACACACATCAAAAAAATGTAGGAACAGGGGCCGGAGTGATAGCACAGCGGGTAGGGCGTTTGCCTTGCACGCGGCCGACCCAGGTTCGATCCCCGGCATCCCATATGGTCCCCCAAGCACCGCCAGGAGTAATTCCTGAGTGAAAAGCCAGGAGTAACCCCTGTGCATCGCTGGGTGTGACCCAAAAAGCAAAAAAAAAAAAAAAATGAAGGAACATTGTCACTAGTTTGCTCATTGTGTGTGTGTGTGTGTGTGTGTGTGTGTATGTGAGACTATTTTGCTTGAGCATATAGGATAGTTCAAAACTATTGATAAGCCGAAAAAGTATCTTTGTATGAGCACCTTACATCTGAAAGGTAGGATAACCCAGGTTGGAAAGTCAGATTCAAGTGAAATTAAGAGGGAAGTGGTGGCTGGAGTGATAGTAAAGTGGGTAGAGTACTTGCTTTTGCATGCAACTGACCTGGATTTAATCCCTGGCATGACATTTGTTCACTCAAGCCTCAGTAAGAGTGATCCTGAGTGCAGAGCCAGGGGTAAGCCCTGAGCATAGCCAGGTGTGGTTCCAAAATAAAACAAAACAAAAAAGTTAAAATGCTAAAAACAAGTAGTTAATTGTAGCTGTTAAAATATTAAGTCTTGGCAGCTAGAGTGATAGAACAGCGTGTAGGGCATTTGCCTTGCACGTGGCCCGATCCAGGTTCAATACCCAGCATCTCATATGGTCCCTTGAGCACCACCAGGAGTAATTCCTGAGTGCAGAGCGAGGAGGAACCCCTGATTATCGCTGGGTTGACAAAAAAAAGTAAGCCTTTTTTTAAGGGTCCGGAATATAGCTCAGTGGTAGAGCAATTCTTTCCTTGCATGTGTGAGGCTGTGGGTTCAATCACTGGCATCAAAAGTTCTTAGCAAATGACTTGGTGGGGGCAGGGATTGAACCAGCCATGCTCTAGTGGGTCTCTCAATTCTGATATCTTGGAATATCATACCTGCTTAAGATTCCAGGTAGGGAGTAGAAAAATGCTAAATTTGACCAAACACTAAACTTTCCACTCTCCTTATAATAATAAAACTCAGGCTTTAACAAAAATTAATTAAAATAAGTAAAATGTCTATAACAGTATTTATATTGGTAATAAAATTATTATCAGATAATGAAATAATTAAAACATCAAATAAGCATAATGAAAGTACTGATAATAATAAAACTATTATCTTTTCCTGGGAACTTCCAAGCAGTGCTCAGGGGACCCTTGGGTTACCCTTGGTGCTAATCAGTATACCACGCAGATGACTCAGAGTGAGGGATCAAGGATGCAGTAATGCTTGGGCCCTGCAGTACTAGTGATCACTTAGGCTTCCTGTGGTGGGATCTAGGGGGTGGCCAAGTTTATATCCAGTGATGCTCTGGGAGAACAGTCAGTGTCAAGGAACCAATTGGCATCAGGTGCAAGCCCCTGTATTATCTCTCTGTCCCAAATCAAGTTAATTCTAAAGATTTAATAGACTTCATCAAACAATCCATAAATTGGGCAGCATACTTACTGTTCAATAAGTAGAAAAGGTTTTGCAAAAGGCTGTACAGAATGAAATTTTTATAGGCAGAAAGGGAAACATAAGGAAAGGGATTTTAGATTTAAGAAACTTATTTATGGGTAATGGTTAAAGGATTTGTGTCATATTATCTCATTTTTCCTTTGGGGATTTGAGGTTAACCCATAACCTCATAGGTTCTTACTGAAAAATTTCCACTGACCAATTAAGATGATCTTTCTGTAAGGAAGATTGAAACGGCAATTAGCTTAGGTATTAAGTCTTGATGCGCTTTGTACAAGCATTCTGGACTTGCCATTTTCGTTTTTAACAACCCCAACCCACCTTCCGCCCCTTCTGGGACATTTTAAGACGGATTGGCCTAAACTAGCCAAACCTAAGCAGTGAGCAGGGCAGAAGGGGCCCAGCACTCCAGAATAGGCCTCCAAAAGTGTTTCCTCAAAGAATACGGAAATCTGTGGGCTATGGTGTTCTACTGAGCTTATTCTTTTTGTTTGTTCGCCACCGCGAGGTGCCAGGGACCGAACTGGGCATCCTACACACAAAGAACTCTCTTGTCTATGTCTCCAGTCTGTACTATCTAATTCTTAATGCTCCAGCAGAGCTAGACCCCTCCTTCAGCTCAGGGTCTGGGATAGGTCAAATTCTGCTGCTTTCCCAGAAACCTAAGTCTTAACTGGGTTCCAGCAGAAGCGCTGGACAAGGTTGTTCTCAAAGTGGGGATAAGCGGATTTACTCTAAAATCCAGGACAGACACGGAGCAGTCAGTGCCTTCAGCACAGTTAGAGCTAAACCGGTGCTAAAGCTCGAGAGGGCCAAGCAGTGGCATTCAAAACACCCAAATCTTCCAGGACGCGCAGGTGGACCAATCAGAGCGGGAACCCTCAGGCAGCTCTGAAGTCCACAGTTAAGGTTCCTCAGGCTCATCCACCCACAGCATCCCGTTGCCAGAGCAACTGTGGGCGTGACCCGTTGACGGCGGAAACAGGACGAGAAAGGGTACACGTCGCCAGATCCACGGCGCAGGCGCAGGAGCTCATTCGGGCGGACGTTGCCGGAAAGATAAGTGCTCTGCGTCTGCGCACTAGCTCTTCGGCGCGGTTGCCTCCCTCTACGCCTGCGCAAAGCGGGCACGCGAGTGGGCGGAGCTGAGTTCCAGGCATGCGCAAACCCTCCATCCGGTTTCACTGCTGGCGGCACTGAGAGTTTGAGAAGCGCGGGCCGGAGTGGCGAAGGCTCAGTCATGTCGGCGTCGGTGGTGTCGGTGATCTCGCGCTTCTTGGAAGAGTATTTGAGCTCCACTCCGCAGCGTCTGAAGTTGCTGGATGCGTACCTGTTGTACATATTGCTGACCGGGGCGCTGCAGTTCGGTTACTGTCTCCTCGTGGGGACCTTCCCCTTCAACTCTTTCCTTTCGGGCTTCATCTCCTGCGTGGGGAGCTTCATCCTCGCCGGTAAATGATTCCTTCTTCGCTATGATACGTGTTTGCCTTTATTCCCGTAGCATTCGTCTCTCCTCCGAGCCAGACCCTCCCCACTTTGTAAAGTTAGAAGAAGCACCGGCCTAGTCCTCTTATTTTTGTCCCCGGTGGAAGGAGAAGTCGAGGCTCGGAGAGGTGGCCCGGATGCTGAAGAACAGGAATGGGATCTAAGAGGAAACACTTTTTCTGCATGTTGCTGCTTCCCCTGCCCATGGCCTCCGGTCCTGAGGGTGCCCAGGCAACTCCATTCCATCGCTCACGTAGCTTTTAGATAGTGGAAGTAAAGAAATAAGAACCCCCCTCCCAGATCTGCAGTGCCTCTCTTCCCGTGGCCGAATCACTGCTAGCCTCTGGCAGAGTGTTTCAGTGCACAGTGTAAGAAACATGCAGGCACTTTGCCTGTCGGTTTATACTTGACGTGCCTGTTGACTTTCGCTGCTTCTGCTTATTCCTCGTGGGTGAAACTCTTTAATAAATTCACAGGCCCGTACTCAGCTTTTATTTCCGGAGTTCTAGTTTAGCTCCATTATTATCATTATCATTATTATTATTATTATTTTCTGATTCCCAGCACTCAATATCGGGTAGACTGTTATATTTAGGGAATGTCGCTCATCCTGTACAAATTTTTTGTCAAAATCTGTTTTTGCTTGTCCAGCATGGATTCAGTACCATCATCCAGGCTTTCTGCTGTAGTTTGAGTCTAAAACAAAGTATTGTTAAAAAAAAAGAAAATGTGGAAGTCATAATGTCTGTGTTTCTCTTTGTCCATTAAGTTTACATTCTGGTTTGGGCACAGGCAAAATCCAGCTTTAGAATTGTCTGGAGATTTCATTTACAGTGCTCCTCTTGCACAAAGTTTCCAGTCTGTAAAGCAGAGGTTTTCAGCCTGTTTACACCTGTGACTGGCACTGGTATTTGAAAACCACAGGCCTCCTTAAACTATGGATTAGAACTCCATAGGGGGTCAATGTAACTGAATAGTGAGAAATTTTGGAAGGTGAAAGGCTTCTTGTAGGCACAACCACAAGAAATTAACCCAGAGTCTACTTACCGAAGTCGAGGCATTTCTGGCAGTGCACACTTGTGTTTCTTGAGTCAAAGGGGTTGCTAGTGGAAAAAGTTTTAAGAATTTCTTAGTCTAGG
This sequence comes from Sorex araneus, assembly GCF_027595985.1. Classification (NCBI taxonomy): domain Eukaryota; kingdom Metazoa; phylum Chordata; class Mammalia; order Eulipotyphla; family Soricidae; genus Sorex; species Sorex araneus. The sequence continues at coordinate 74,663,175 of NC_073304.1, forward strand.
TCCAGAGAAAGAACTCAGTGGCCTGAGTTCATGTTTTGTCTGCAACATGCCCTGCTTCAGTCCTCAGCACCAAGTGGTTTCTGAGGACCACTGGGTGTGCCCCCCCCAAAAAAAAACTTTAACAAACTGATGTGTAGAATGCTTTTTTTTTTTAGCACAAATTACCTGATCAGATTCATGCCAGAGGTATTCTTTCTTCTCTCATAGCTTAAAATAAGTCTAAGGACTTATGACTTATGCCAGCCTATTCTGGCATTGCAGAGTTAATCTGTTAATTGGAAGTTGCCTTTGAGGTTTCTTCTAGATGACCAAGATCTAGATGTAGCAGTTCAGAATTTAGGAGCTCATATGTTGCCATTATCAGATACACTGTCCTCTTTGCTCTGGGTCCTTTTATTTTTCCCCATGGTTAAGAAGTCTGTTTATTAGATGATAGTCAGAGTGATAGTACAGCTGATAGGGCATTTGACTTGCATGTGACTGACCTGGGTTTGTTTTTCAGCATCTTTTATGGTCCCCTGAGTACCACCAGGAGTAATTCCTGAGCATCGCTGGATATGGCCCCAAAATGAAACAAAGCAAAACAAAACAAAAATAAATCTCTTAGGTGAGCAGAAGGGGGAATCTTGAGCACCTCTAGTAAAGTTTGTTTTGGGGCCACACCTGGCAGTGCTCAGGGGCTACACTAGCTATGTGCTATGATTCATTTGTGATGATCCTCTGAGGACCATGTAGTGGTGGAGTTCAAACCTACATCTTCACATGCAAAAAGTTCTCAGTCCCTTTAGTCATCTTCCCGACCCTCTGGTGACTTTTGTTTGGTGGTTTTGTGTTCCATATCTGGAGAAGGTAGGGATAATGTGGGGCTTGAAATCGCACCAAAAAGAGAAGTGGGAGCCAGGAGATAGTATAGGAATTAAGGCACTTGCCTTACTTGTAGCCAACTTTGGTTCTATCCCTGGCACAACATAAGATCCTATTGAGCATGATCAGAATTCCCCTCCCCCCCCCACACAAAGTCTTTACCTTTCTGGGGTCTCTGGCTTCCTAAGCCTTCTGGTTAAGAAGCAGTGAGGGAAAGAAGTGATGGATTAGAAGTAACATAAGGATGGTAGTAGAGTATTTTGGTTACATTGGATGGTCTTGGGCACTTGATTGTGGTGAGGTGAAGTAACTCTGTACGTTATGCCATAAACACTATTGAAACCAGGTGACCTAAACTACAATTAAAGAAAAAGTTCTTCCTGACAAGGGGAGAAAGTTAAAAAATAAAACTTTAGGGCTTCATGAACTGTCTCTTTTGCTGGAGTGAGTCTGAACTATAGTTCAACATTATTAGGACATTATTAGACTTGTGATAAAGCCAGAGGATTTTTTTTTTTTTTTTTTTGCTTTTTGGGTCACGCCTGGCAATGCACAGGGGTTACTCCTGGCTCTGCACTCAGGAATTACCCCTGGCCGTGCTCAGGGGACCATATGGGATGCTGGGAATCGAACCCGGGTCGGCCGAGTGCAAGGCAAACGCCCTACCCACTGTGCTATCTCTCCAGCCCCCAGAGGATTTTTTTTTAACAAATCATTTTGCCTTAATTTTTGAGGGTGTTGTGGCAAGATAGAATTGGGAGACTGATTTCCCTCATCTCCAATGAGAAGTCAGTGACTTGTTTTTGAAAAGAATGCCTATTGAAAGGGCTTTTTATTAGTGGAGACAGTATGGGAGAATGGGGTTTTCATAGCTGTTAGATAGCAGGTAATTGGGCTGGAGGAGAAAAACTGCAGCCAGAAAAGGATTTATGACAGTTTATAGTTGGCATCAGTTTATACTTGGCATCAGCTACCCGTGGTGTATTCGATATGCCAAAAACAGTAACAACAAATCTCACAATGAGATGTTACTGGTGCCCACTCGAGCAAATCGATGAACAATGGGATGACAGTGCTGCAGTGTAGTGCTATGGTTGGCATTAAAGGGCATCATTTGTGTATCTTTTGACAACATTGACCTTAAAAATTCCTACCCCTTCTGCCATTCCTTAGTTCACATCATTAACTGGAGACTGACTGGTTTTATGCAGAAGTTTGAAGTTGTGGTTATTGAGAAGTTGTGGAGTTGAGAAGGGCGGGAAGCCAATTATCTGCATGTGGTGTTTGGTTTTCTAACTTCCTTGTAATGGGAGAGAGGGAAGGAGGCCACTTTGACTGGAAAAAGGCTATTGTACAATTACTGGGTGCTAGAACATGGTGATTGCCAGACCAGGGAATTTGGACTATCTTGGAGAAAAGCATCTAAGGCTCCCTAAAAAAAAAAAAAAGTAATGTAGAGATGTAAAATTGGTATCAGCACATATGGTAATTGGATGGAAAAGTTCTTCCCACATCTCCCTTTGTTCCTTTGTTGTTGCTCTTTTTTTTTTATTATTTCTTTGGGTCACACCTGGCAATGCACAGGGGTTACTCCTGGCTCTGCACTCAGGAATCACCCCTGGCAGTGTTCAGAGGACCATATGGGATGCTGGGTATTGAACCTGGGTTGGCCGCGTGCAAGGCAAACGTCCTATCCGCTGTACTATTGCTCCAGCCTCTCCCTTTGTTGTTGCTCTTGCTGCTGTTGTGATGGGTGAACAGCTGTGCTGCTCATACATTTTGTTTATTTTTAACATATTTTAGTTCATTGCAGTACCATGTGGCATATTCGATATGCCAAAAACAGTAACAAGTCTCACAATTGTTACTGGTTACTGCTGTCTGCTCGAGCAAATCGATGAACAACGGGACAACAGTGCTACAGTGCTACAGTGCAGTGCCATGATTTACAATCCTGTTGATGCTGGTTTCCTGTGTACATAATTCCAACACCACTCCTTCACCCGTGTACCCATTCCCCTCCCTGACTGATCACACCTGTTAATTGTGGTGCTTGCTGGGGATTTACATGTCAGGTTGTGGTCCTTGCACACATGCTCTCCAGGGACTATGCTCATTAGCTGTGGTGTTCTAGCACATTCTAGTTGTAGTGTTCAGGTACAGTGACTCAGGGTTGCCGTGCACAGGTGTTTTCTAGGGTCGCACTTCGAATCCCCCTCCCTTTTGTAAATTCCCTCTCCCTTCCCCCTTCTCTTTGTTGTTGTTGTTATTTGCTGCCATGACCAGGGGTTGCACCCAAACCTGACTTGTGGTGCTTGCCAGAAGTCACACATAAGATTATGGTGCTTGCTGAGGTTTGCATTCCTCTTATTGGGGTGCTTGCACATGTACTTATCCAGACCCCTACTCTTAGTTGAGGCACACAGGTTTTGGTGAAGCTTACACATGGGCTCATGCAGGGTTGCACTTCCTGGCCCTTGTGTTTGGCCCACCCTTTTTTTGGGGGGTGTTAAGCCTCACTTGGCCAGGGTTGTGCTTGGCATATGTGGAATAGTGGGGACTTGAACTCTTGACCGCACATATGTACAAAGCAGGCATTCTCAGCCGTTGTGTTTGCTGTTCCTCTGGTCCTCACACATCTCTCTGCCACTGTGTCACCAGAGCTCATACTCCTTCAATTACGGTGCTCCATGCAGCAGTGACATGGCCAGAAACTTGTGGCCCCCTGCATCACAGGCAGCCGGAGCTGTCGGGCTCTTGCTTGGTGCATGCTGCGGTCATGGGGATGGATCCTGTAGGTACTGCAATCAACTAAAATATGTTAAAAATAAACAAAATGTATGAGCACCACAGCTGCTCACACATCTCCAGCCCCTGGTGTGATAGGCCTTTTTTTTTTTTTTAAATCTCAATGTAGTACAAGGGTTCTGCGCCACTGTGTTTCCTCTCCTGTTGCTTCTACATGTGTTAATTTATCTTACGCTCTTTGAAAATTGATCTGTACAATTTTAACAAATATAGAATGCTGCCGTGTTTTTAAAAAGCTAGTTATATTTAGCCTCAGTTGTCTGTTATCTTGTTACTTTGTCATGACTGGGAGACTCCTGTGATTTCGGGGAGTGACAGGGAGCCAGAGACAAAAAAATTCCCATTGAGAAAACTTAAAAACAAAAAACAAAAAACAAACAGACCAAAACCCAACAGTTTATGGTGTAGTGGATTTGCCCTCAACCCCTTTTTGGGGGTCACAGAGTCTGACAGTGCTCAGTGATTGCTCCCAGGGCTCCCTCACGCAGTGTTTGCTTTGTCCGAGCTCAGCCTGCTGTGCTCTCTTTCTCTCCTGTCCTTAGTATGCTCAAAGGACATCAGAGGGAGGATATTCTTCTCTTGTCAGAATTTAAACATCTTAGCAGCCAACTGTTTGTCTTTGGTTAGGCATATGTAGAGGAGGATATCTGTTCTTTTTAGAGTAAATAATGGTATTTCCAGCCTTTCTTTTTTTAAAACTGAAATCCTCTTCTCATTTAAAGTGCTGATTTTTGTTTGATTTTTGGGCCACACCTTGTGCTCAGGGATTACTTTCCTGACTTGGTGCTTGGGGGCGGCCTCCAGACCAGTGATACTTGGGGGACCATGTGGTATGGAGAGGGAGCCCTGGTTTCTGCTTGCAAAGCATGTGCTCCGCCTGTTATGCTGCCTGTCTCTTCAAGTGTTTCAGTAGGAGGAATAAGTGAAAAATATTACCTGTACTTTTTAATTCTTTAAATCAGGCTTTTTTTTTCAGTTATCTTTTTTGAGGGGCAGGTGGGTGGGTGTTTTTTGTGCTCAGGGCTCGCTCCTGGTGGGCTTGGGGACTGTCTGGGGTGGCAGTCATTGAACCTGGTCAGCCACATGCAAGGCAAGCACCCTGTCCACTATTATATCTCTTCAGCTCCTCAATTATCTTTTATTTATTTATTTATTTTTTAATTTTTGGGTCACACCCAGCAATGCACAGGGTTTACTCCTGGCTCATGCACTCAGGAATTACCCCTGGCGGTGCTCAGGGGACCATATGGGATGCTGGGAATCAAACCCAGGTCAGGCGCGTGCAAGGCAAACGCCCTACCTGCTGTGCTATCACTCCAGCCCCCCTCAATTATCTTTTAAAAAATATTTTATTTTATTTTAATTAATTGTCATTGTCACTCTCATCCCGTTGCTCATCGATTTGTTTGAGCGGGCACCAGTAACGTCTCTTATTGAGAGACTTATTGTTACTGTTTTTGGCATATCCAATACACACGGGTAGCTTGCCCAGTTAATTCTTACTACAAAAACTGAAAAAAAGTGAAGTATGTGTAAAAAAATTCACCACAATTTAATCGTCATGCCATATTAGAGAAATCTCTTGTAATAGTTTATATATTGTCATCACCTAACTTTTATATAAAAACAAAAATAACCATCAATAGAACAAAAATTATAAGCTTATTTTCTCAATTGTGCCTAAGGATACCTATAAAGTTAGCACTGTTGTCCCGTTGTTCATCTATTTGCTCCAGCAGGCACCAGTAACATCTCCATTGTGAAACTTGTTACTGTTTTCTGGCATATCGAATACCCCATGGGATAATTTTATAAAGGGGCTGGAGCGCTAGCACAGCGGTTGGGCGTTCGCCTTTCACGTGGCCGACCCGAGTTCGATTCCTCTGCCCCTCTTGGAGAGCCCGGCAAGCTACCGAGAGTATCGAGCCCACATGGTAGAGCCTGGCAAGCTACCCGCTCGAACAGATCGATGAGCAACGGGATGACAGTGACATCAATTTTATAAAGAGAATGAATTTATGGTATAATATAAAATATAAAGAGCCTGCAAGGCAGGTGCTCTTCCATTGAAGAGTACTTCAGCCTCCTTGAAATCAGTTTTTAAGTTATTGCACAACTTCGATCTATTCTGTAATCTATAGGAGACAATTTTGGATTAAAGAACACTTTTTTCCTCTAGGTTACAAATCCACAAGGTAATTGAGTTTGAGAATCAAGAGGGTCTAATCAAGAATGTTTTCTATCTCACGGAGGCTATTGTGAGGGTTGGGTCTGACCTTTCTTTGCAGTAGGCAAGTGTCTATGAGGTTTTGGGGTCCTATTCTTTTGTATCTCTGCTAACCTTGTACGTGAGACCTGAGAATCCATTTCTACTTTTTCTTTCCTGTGGCATTGGGATTAAACCTAGGTGTCATATATGCAAGGCAGGTGCTTTATCAGTGAGCCACATCCCTAACCTGAGAACTCTGCCTGAGAATCCTGTTTCTGAATCTCTCATCCCTGTTTCTCTTTCTTCATCCTCTTAATGTTCCTCTCCCCCTCCCCCCTCCCCCCCCACACATCTGGCTTTGCTCAGGAACTGTCCCTCATTCTTTTGTCAAGTGTCACTCCTGGTGTGCTTGGGGGACTGTATGTGCCACTTGCCTTACCAACTATACTATCTTTCCGGCCCCCAAAGATTCTGCATTTCTCATCTAGACTGACCTTTACTCGTCTCTTTAGTTTCTAGCCTCTCTCCTGCTGTTTGGCTGTTTGACGGCTTGATTTGATTTGCAAATCTGATTGTGTCTCTATACATATAGAAGTTGTCCTTTCCAAAGAAAATTAAAAAAAAATCTGCTGCATACAGGCTTTTTCATGATCCTATCTTTCTTGCCTCATTCACAACAAATTCTTTTAATATATGAGAGGTGGGGGGAGCAAGAACGAGAGAGAGTGCGCTTTGAGTGTAGGGAATTGGGACTTTTCATCTCTGCATCCTCAGTGTTTACCTGTATATATATTCAACTGTTAGCATCCTACTAATAATTTGAGGAATACCATGCAATTATGAGCCAGGTTTTCTGCCTGGGTACTGTGGGTTCACTCCGTGAAACACAGTTTTGGTCTCTGCACTCAGAGTTCATAATCTAGTGGGAGAAACAGTCAAGTGTAACTATATAGTAGTGTGATGGAGACGTTTTGGCGAGAATAGGAACACAAATGGGCACTCAGCTCTGCCCAGAGGCCCTATAATTCTTTTCTAATAGCTGTGCTTTCCAGAAATAAACTTCATAGTTTTTCTCTTTGCTCTTTTATATCCCCTCTTTTCTTTTATTCTCAGCTGATGATCTTGTTTTATTTTTCACAAAAAGAGTAGATAAATCTTTTTCTCTCACCAGAGAATCAGCAACCTCTGCTCTGATTGACTTCCCAGATCGTTAAGACTCTGTGCCTTGTTCAGCAAAGGCCACTTCTCAAGCAGGAAATCTAGTTGATTTTTGCTCCTTCAGAACTTAGCTTCTGCAGTCATTCTTTCATCCTACATTATTAATTTCTCTCTATGCCGTATTTCTAATGTTTTAATGTCCAGTTAAAAGTACTTTCAGGCTTCCTCGGGCCTGACATCTCATACTGTACACCACAGGTATACCAGGAGTAGCACACCACATTGGATAGGGTGTAAAGTAGAAGGCAACCAATCTTGATTAAGAAAATATTAACACACAACACATAACCTGTAGCAACATGTTAGTAATCTCTTATGTGAGAACTTAATGCCCCCAGGGTGAGATACAACAATCTTCATACGTTTTCTTTTAAGGAAATCTTTTTTGACCATTTTAAGTGAATTAATCACAACAACCAATACAAAATAAATCATTTTGGGTTTGCTCTTAGGGCAGGCTTGGGTGGTGGTTGAGAAAATTGGAAATGATGGTGGTGGGAAGGTATGATGGTGATGGAATTGGTGTCGTAATATTGAGTGTAATAAATCACTGTGAACAACTTTATAAAAATAAAAAAAATGCTTTCAGACAAAGATGAAGGAGACATATGTTTGGTGGAGTACAGAATTGGATTTAACAGTATTTACACACCATGTGCCAGTGATGCATACTGAAGCCTACATAGTGGTAAAATGCAGCTATTCTTCACAAAGCAAGAACTCACTTTACCCCAGGTACTCCTCCAGTTGCCATTTTGTTTCTTTCATCTCCATCATCACTGACTTATTTGAATGAAGTCTGTTTCTGCTTTCTTATATTCTGTGTTCCTTAACTCACTCTTGGTGGTGGCGTGATCCCCACCATACCAGGGAAATGTTTCTTGCCATTTTGCCTAACCTGCTGGTCACCTACCTCACCTCCCTTACCTGATTGTTCAGCAGCCTGGATCATAGTTGGACTGCTTCCTTCTGTGTGAAATACTTCTCAAAACTTTTACAACACTCTGTTCTCCTGGTAGAGTTCATGGTTCTCTTTTCTGTTTTTCTCTATGTCAACAGATAAATTTAAATAATATCTATATAACTCCAACATATGTACTAGTTTTGACCTGTCCTCCAAATTCCAAATTTGTAATACAGTTACCCAGTTAACCTCCGCCCCATATGCTGGCAGTACTCAGCTTACTCTAGGCTGTGTACTCAGGGATCACTCCTAGTGGGGCTGGGTGGGCCATCTCTGGTGTTAGGAATTGAACCTTGCTTGGCCATGTAAAGCAGATTCCTTACCCGCTGTACTGTCTCTTCAGCCCTGTAACATCTTATTTAGATGTCTGTATACCTGTTAAATTAAACTTTCACCCACCCATCTGCTTCTTTACCAGTCTCTATGGTTTCAGAATTGCTTGAATTGTTGAAGCCAGAAATTAGGCTTCAACCTAATTGAAATAAATTGTCTTCACCTAAGTAGGTTTCCTCAGTCCTTTGATTTCTTTTTTTTTTTTGGGGGGGGGGTCACACTCAGCGATGCACAGCGGTTACTCCCGGCTCTGCACTCAGGAATTACTCCTGGTGGTGCTCAGGGGGACCATATGGGATGCTGGGAATCAAACCCGGGTCAGCTGTGTGCAAGGCAAAAGCCCTACCCGCTGTGCTATTGCTCCAGCATCATTCCTTTGATTTCTTTATCTCCACATCTAAATCCAGCAAGTCCTCTCTTCTTAAGTATATATTGTCTCTCTTCTATCCATTCTTCCTGTCATCACCTGTGTATGCTGGTCCATAAATGATTCCTCTGTGTCTTCTTTAACTTTGCAGACCATTCTCCACATGCTGTTCTAGCAATTTTAAAACATTCCTGGTAACACATGTTCCCCTGAGTCTACGAGGGTTGACCAAAGCTGGGATTAGCTCCTGAGTACTGTCACCTCCCTTCCACTTCCCTTCCCCCTCAAAAAAGAGAAAAATCAGATTATTTTTACTTTAAATCAGATGTAAAACCAGGTTATAATTATCTGATTTAGATAGATTATTCACTTGTATCACTTGTCATCCCATTGATTTTTGATTTGCTTGAGTGGTAACGTCTCCATTGGTTCCTGTCATGTGCTAGTGTAGCCCATTGGTATCTGCTCACATGAAGAGCCTCAAACCGTTCATTCAGGGTTTTGACGAAGAAGTCTGATCATCTCGTAGGTGGGCGACCATGCGGTCTTTTGACGTCCCGTAGAATCCAGTCGGTAACAGATCTAGTCCAGCAGTCGTCTCTAAATTGCATTATGTGTCCGGCCCCTCTGACTTTCGATGCCTTGGCAAACGAGACAGCGTCTCTGATTCTTGATTGTTGACGGAGGTAGGAACTCGATTCCTTCTCACTTGCGTGAAACGTGATATAGGTGGTCGGCAACTACACCACCTCCGCTTCGCTGATGACATCGTTCTAATAACACCAAACATTAGCCAAGCGGCACAAATACTGCCCGACTTCAACCTCGAGTGTGAAAAGGTCGGACTGCAGCTGAATCTCACCAAGACAATGTTCATGAAAAATGAACTAGTCCCTGACGTTCCATTTGCTTTCAATGGAACAAACATCTCCGAATGCAGCAGCTATGTGTATCTGGGTCGAGAACTCAACATGAGGAACAACTTGGCGCCAGAACTGCGCAGGAGAAGAGAGCGGCGTGGAATGCCTTCAAGAGCATCAAAGAAGTGGTTAAGAGGACGAAGAACCTCTGGCTCCGAGCACATCTTTTTGACTCCACCGTTCTTCCTGCACTAACATACACCTCAGAGATAGATTATTAATAGGTTAAATCAGATTTTTTTCTGCTTAAAACTCTGAAATGTTCATATTCTGTTACTTTATTTTTAATTTTTTTAAAAAAATTATTTTTTGAATCACCATGAGAACAGTTACAAAGCTTTCTGGTTTAAGTCTTGGTCATACAACGATCAAGTCCATCCCTTCACCAGTGCACATGCTCCACCACCAAGAACCCCAGTATACCCTCCCGTTCCACCCCTCCCCCTGCCTGTGTGGCAGAAGATTTCCACTTTACTCTCTCTCCACTTTGATCACATTCAGTATTTCGACAAAAGATCCACCATTATTATTTGGAAATTTTTCCAACGATCAGATCTGCCGAAAAGCCATCATTAGATAATTTGTTTCCTATTGCTGATTATGAAGAGCATATGATGTCATGCGGTTGCGAAGTGTCCGTGCGATTTTGGTTTTCTGATATTTTAGTAATGTCTGGAGGGATTTCTGTCAAAAGCCTCCAGGTCCCGAGATTCGTTTGTGTGCCTCTAGGATCATGGCCATTCGGAAGCCAGGAGCCATTCATGGGCGGCAACTTGGGGCGGGGAGAGGGGCCGGTTCCAGCCCCCATCTTGTGAGGCCCCGCAATGTCACGTCACTGCAGTCTCATACCTGGATGTCCAGTAGGCTCTGAAAAGATGGCGGCCCCTGTGCCACTGGGGAGAAAAGGCGGAAGAGACAAACACCTTTCACCACCTGGGGTGGCACAGTGCCATAGATTAATGCTCAGTCCAGATGTATTTCTGCCAAAAGGCGCTGGGTTCCGAGATGGGTTTGTGTGCCTCTGGGGTCATGGCCGTTCAGGAGCCAGGAGCCATTGGTGGGTGGCAACTTGGGGCCTCATAGGGGCGGGGAGAGGATGTTCTGTTACTTTTAGAATGTTAGCAGACTCCCCTAGCATGCTGATGGTACCCTGCATTCTTGCAAAGCCCCAGCGGGAGGCCTTGAGCTGCTTGTCTCCTTGGTCACTGTCGGCTGGTCAGTGGGACCTGCTATAACGTGAGTGTATTAAGATTGTCTGAGTTCTCTATGCTTTGCTCCAGATTTTTATGTGCTTGTCTCCTGTCTTTTGAATTGAGTCTTAAGGAGCCCCTTCTTTGAGAGGCATTCTATGACCATCACATAAAAAATAGATTCCTAGTCACTTTGTTCTTTTTTTTTTTTTTTCCTTTTAACCACAATTTTTTTTAATTTATTTATTTTTAATTAGAGAATCACCGTGAGGGTACAGTTACAGATTTATACACTTTTGTGCTTATACTTCCCTCATACAAAGTTCGGGAACCCATCCCTTCACCAGTGCCCATTCTCCACCACCTGTAAACCCAGTGTCCCTCCCACCCTCCCCAATCCCATCTCCCCCCCACCCCACCCTGCCACTGTGGCAAGGCATTCCCTTCTGTTCTCTCTCTCTAATTAGCTGTTGTGGTTTGCAATAAAGATGTTCAGTGGCCGCTGTGCTCAGTCTCTAGCCCTCATTCAGCCCGCAACTCCCTTCCCCCACATGGCCTTCGACTACAATGTAGTTGGTGATCGCTTCTCTGAGTTGCCCTTTCCCCGGAACGTGAGGACAGCCTCGAAGCCATGGAGTCAACCTCCTGGTACTTATTTCTAGAGTTCTTGGGTGTTCACCACAATTTTTAAAAAAATCACTGTCACTGTCACCCCGTTGCTCATAGATTTGCTTGAGCGGGCACCAGTAACGTCTCCATTGTGAGACTTGTTGCTACTGTTTTTGACATATCGAGTATACCACGGGTAGCTTGCCAGGTTCTGCCATGCGGGCAAGATACTCTCGGTAGCTTGCTGGGCTCTCCAGAGGGGGGTAGGAATCAAACCCGGGTTGGCCGCATGCAAGGCAAACACCCAACCAGCTGTGTTATTGCTCCAGCCCTAATAGAAAGAATTTGGAATGGTCTCTTGAAGGCCCTGTGGCTCTGTGTGTTTTATAATAGGGAAGGACACAGGTATACCTGCATTTTCTTTTCTTCTTTTTTTCCTTCTTTTGGCTTTTTTGGGGGTCATGCCCTGTAATGCTCAGGGGTTACTCCTGGCTCTGCACTCAGAATTACTCCTAGCGGTGCTTGGGGGACCATATGGGATGGCAGGAATCGAACCCGAGTCGGCTGCATGCAAGGCAAAAGCCCTCCCCACTGCACTATTGCTGTGGCCCCACTTTTTTTTTTTTTTTTTTTAAATTTATTTATTTTTAATTAGAGAATCACCGTGAGGGTACAGTTACAGATTTATACACTTTTGTGCTTATACTTCCCTCATACAAAGTTTGGAACCCATCCCTTCACCAGTGCCCGTTCTCCACCACCCGTAAACCCAGTGTCCCTCCCACCCTCCCCGACTTTGTTCTTATTTTTTTGGTATATACCATGCAGTGGATTTTGGGCCACACCTGTGGTGCTCAGGAATTATTCTGGCTCTGTGCTCAGCGATCACTCTTGGAGGGTGATCGGGAGACCACACACGCTGGGGATTGAACGTGGTTTGGCAATGTGAAGGCAAGTGCCCTGCCTGCTGTACTATTGCTCCTGTCCGTCTTTGTTTATTTCCTCGCTCAGAAGTTACTCTACATTTCTCTCCATAGGGACATATGTTACTTGGGAGCTAGGCTGTTGCCTGTCTTATTCTGTGCTGTATTCCCAGCACCTGGGACAATGTATATGTCATAGTAGATGCTCATAAATATTTTGCTGAATGAGTGAACATTTCAGGAGGTTAAATTTGAACTTCAAGAGGCAGTGCATTTCTGCCTTGGGAAGTGCTTAGTGATGGCCATTTGTGGAGGAATCTGTTTTTGGGGTTTAGTGTCAGGGGTTGAACCCAGGGCCTCACATATGCAGAGCATGTGCTCTATCATTGAACCACATCCCTGGCGCCTGAAGGTTATTTTTATTGGGGGCGGGTGGGTGGTCTCAAAATTGTACCGTGTATAATTCAGATATATGATTTGTGATTTTTTTATTGAAGTAATAATAGTTTCATGATTTATAAGAGCAAAAATGTTTGTTTTATATGTACAGTTTTACTATTTTATTTTCTTTATTGGGACCATGCACAGAAGTGCTCAGAGGTGCCTCGCGGCTCAGTGCTCTGGGCTTAGGTGACCATGCATGAATGAACTCTAGGCATCCTGCATGCAAAGATTGTCTCCAGCCTATGGAACTGTCTCACTGGTCCTGAGCTAATGAGTTTGTATCTTTTTTGATCGATGCCTAGGAGTGGAATTGCTTAATTGTGTGTTAGGTTAGATCTATTCTTAATATTTGGAGAAAGCCCAGGGAGCTAGTGCGAAGGTCTGAGCCACATGTTTTATGTGCTAGAACCTTCGGTTCCGTACCTGGCACTGCACGATCCCCTGAACACCACTTGTGCATCGAGCCAGAAGTAGCCCTTCAGCACCATCCGGTGGATCCCAGACCAGACCGACAGGCCCATTAGACTCTTTTCCTTAGAGGCTGACCGGTCTCTGTTTCCCACCAACAGCGGGTTCAAATTGCTTTTTTGGAGGAGCTTTTGGAATAGGCATGCTTGGGCCATCTTTGTACCCCAGTGCACCTGAGAAATGTGACACCCCTATCAGTAGCACAGGCTCTGGCAGGTCTGTAACGCTGCACCAGAGATGCTTATCAGGTCCTGGAAGAGGGCAGTATTCTTTGGAAAGCTTCCCTAACCGTTCCCCTAGCCTCCCCCAGCTTGCCCACACTCCAGTACTTTTTCAGCATTTTATGCCTCAAAGGGGGTCTTGGCCTTGGTGACCCCTGGCATACTTTCCATCTCTGTTGGGCTGTGATTCTTAACAGTGTCACTGAGTACGTACTGCCTCTTCGTTACTTTATCCCTCATCCAGAAGGAGCTTCTCTTTTGTCCTCTCATGTTACCTGAAACTCTACTCGAATCTTCCACCTGAGCTGCCACCCTTAAGAGTTTGGTATCTGTTTCTCCAGATTTTTTTCCTAGGTTGCAAGTAAAGCGAATGAGAAAATAACGTATCTTTTTGTCAGCTTATTTTTTCAAAAGATCTGTGTGGAATGGAATGATTTTTTTTTTTACCCCCCGCATGTATTCTATCTTTATTGTAGATGGATAGAGAATTTATTTTATTTTTTTGAATAGTTGCCTGGCATTGTGTGGTGTTTGACTGTATGTCTGTCATTTAACTTATAATAATAATCTCCTTGGTGACATTTGGATGGTTTTTGTTTTAACTTAAGCATATGTGCAGTTAGAATGTCTTTGTTCTATAAGATTAATTCTTTAGTCAAAAGGTAAGAACATTTTAAATATTAATAGATATTGCCAGATTTTTCTCCCTAAAGGATGAACCAATTTATATTCACCACAGCAGGATTTTAATTGGGTGCCCTTATTCAGTCAGTGTCCTTCATATTTTGAAGGGTCCAGGTGCCTGGAAAGATCAGTGGTGCTTTTTCAGTGTTTACATGTTGAAGCCTAATGAAAACTGTTGCCATGGTGACAGACTCTGGAGAACTCATTTGATGGTTTTCTGACTGGTGGGTTAGAGTGTAGTTCATTGCTTTATCTTGGTTGCTGATGGCATGGATACTAACCAGAAGCAAATTTGGCTTTTCTTAAGTAGTGTAATTTATCACAGATGTAACGATATATTGGAAAAGTGTACTCCTGGTGCTTCCGTTTCATGTCACATGACTGGCTGATGTATCAGGTTGAATCTTCAAAGTTATAGAATTCGGCATAGAGTTCTCTGTCAGAATAAACTTGTCAAGAAGCTTGAGGTTTCTGCCTTTGTTTGAGACATACAACTGCTAGAATTTTCGAATTAATTTATCTTTGACTATGAGATCCTCATGGATGGCATGTTTATTTATCTTTGCTATCCACTGTATAATTTTATTAGAAACTAATTCACAGTTTTATCACCTTTGTCAACCAGTTTGTTCCCTTTTTCATCTAAGTGTAAGTCTAGTTGGTAAGATATTTCTGAGGATTTTTTTTTGTTGTTGTTACATTAATTTTTATTCTGTGTAAGCCTATGGATTTTGGTTTGACTCTGAGAAGTCACTGCTCCCCAACCCCTTTATCTTGTCTTTAATGGGTTAGAGTGTAAAACTTAAGTGTGTAACTTAATGAATTTTTAATTTCACCCCATTAATCACCATCAAGGTCAATATTTAGACTATTACCTGCACTTTTTTTTTCTTTTTGGGTCACACCAGTGATGCACAGTGGTTACTCCTGGCTCTGCACTCAGGAATCACCCCTGGCGGTGCTCAGGGGACCATATAGAATGCTGGGAATCGAACCCGGGTCGGCCGCGTGCAAGGCAAACACCCTACCCGCTGTGCTATTACTCCAGCCCTTTACCTGTACTTTTGGGCTTTCACCATGCCCTTCCTCATCACACTTCCCCCTTGAAAGATCAAAACCATTATCCTGACTTAAATGGTCATAGGTTGGTTTTGCCTCACAGTAAGCTTTACATAAGTGGAATCATAGAGATAGTGTTTTTGTCTCTGGATTATGTTACTAAAACCCTTTTTGTTGAATTCATCTATATTGTAAAGTTTTACATTTTTCCTAGTAGTCTGCAGTATTCATTTGCAATCATTTCCCCATTTTACTGCTCATAGATAGATTATTTAAAATTTGGGGCTATGGTGGATATTATTCCACTTTTTAAGGTAGGCATGTACCATTTCTTTAGAGTAGAGTTGATGGGTAACAGATTATTTGTGTTCATTAGCAGTATTTGTTTTATGCTTGTAAATAATCTTGATTATTTTTTTTTTCTTACACAGTTTGCCTGAGAATACAGATCAACCCACAAAACAAGGCAGATTTCCAAGGCATCTCCCCAGAACGAGCCTTTGCTGATTTTCTCTTTGCCAGCACCATTCTGCACCTTGTTGTCATGAACTTCGTTGGATGAATAATTCCTGTTAATTGAGGAGTAGGAGACTATAAGAATGTAAGTGATGATCATAGTCCTTGTTCCATAATGTTGATTTTAGGAGGCGAAATTGAATGGGACTGGTTTTGTTTCATGGTTGACAAGGTTCCCATATTGCTGATAAGACAGTTGCAGAATTTTCCATTGGTCTGCAAAGTATGCATTATATCATCATGATTCATCAGTGTTGCTGCTCTTGGTCATTGCCTTCTCTTCTCACTGTTCTGCAAATCATTAAGATAACAGAAAATGAGAGTTTGCCTGTAGCTAGCTAATACATTAATTTCTGCACCAATAACTCCATGAAAATAACTCATGAGATTTTGGAAGAGACATACATTTTAGGTTTCTTTTTCTTTCCTTTAGATTTGCTCTATAATTTTTTTCCTGATTTTCGATCTTAAATGAAATTAAATACTAGGCCATTGTCCCAGTACCTATTATAGTGCTTTTAAGCCCAGTAGGTTTACAGTATATGCTCAGTGAATGACTAAAGGCCATTTGCTAACATACTTGATAAAGTAGAAGTGGGGAAATTGGATTAGCTTAGGAGAAAAGTTAAAAAATGTAGAATAAGGGGCAAGGGATGTGGCTCAGACATGCTTTGCATATATGAGATCTGGGTTTGATCTTGCACTGTTTAAAGTTGTCAGCAGTTTGGTTCTTTTGCCCTTCTTCCTTTTTTCTCCACAAGTGCAGCTTTTATTTTCTTAAATCAGTTGGCTCAGCCCCTAAAAACAGCAGTGGAACCAGAGTGTTTTTGATTGATAGAAGTCAACAAGTTGACAGAGATAGTCTTATCTCCGAGAAAAAGCTTGAGAACAAATCCTTTTATCCCCCTATTAACAACTCTTGGGGGACCTGACCAGGACTCAATTTGCCCACTCCCACATGTGCCATTTAATGTGCTGTTACTAGGAACACAAAGAAAAGTAACCCGACTCCCGGGGAGAAGAGAAGAGTGGGGTAGGAGAGAAGGCACAGGGACAGCGTGGGTCCAATGCTGTGGCTGGGAACAAAGTGCTGTGGGGGCCCAGAGAGAGGAGCCACTTACCCACCTGCAGCCCAGTGGCATGGTGTCTGGCCCGTGCTAACCCCTGGACCCCGGCTAGGAAGCAGACCCAAGGACACCAACGTCATCACACTTGTGTCAGGAGTAACCTGGCTGGGTCAGTCATGAGTGTTCTGATGTCCTGACTCTAGGTTTCAGTTTCTCGAGGAGCCGTGGTATACATTTATAAGCGGGGCAGAAAAAAGAGATCAGAGATCAGGGATACTCTCTGGGCTCGGGGAGATAGCACAGCAAGGGCTGTTGTGATTGGAGGATTACTCTGCTGCAGAGAGCTGAGTATTTCAGAATTATGACAGGGACAGACAAAATAGCAGGCTCAGCAGAAACGGTGCTGCAGACCACATTAACAGCCTAAGGACACTTGTTCAGTGGGGAAATATGGGCCCAAGATACAGCAAAACCATTCAAACCCAGACTACAGTGTTAAATCGTTCTGTAGAGAGTTGATAATTTTTCCTCCCCCCACACCTAGTGTGCTGGGGGCTAATCCCATTTCTGTGCTTGGAGTTGGTCTTCGGGGTATTGGGGTTGGACGATTGGTGGGGTGTGATGCCGGGGATGGAACCCAGGCTTTAAGCGAAACCGGTGCTCCAGCCTTTTGCCTCTCTCCTGCTTAGAAAAGACTTTGTCTCCCTCCTCCAGCCCCCGGCCCCGCCCCCCGCCCCTCACCATGAGGGTTTTTCAGAGATCCTTCATTTGACTTTTCCTATACTGTCTTACTATATTTTAAAACATCTATTTGCCCTTTTCATGTGCTTCTAATTCAGTTCTATGTGTAGTGTGCCAAAAACACTTTTAAAATAGTTTCCAAGTGAGTTCAATATTTATACCAACTCAGAAGATAGAACAAAGCAGATTACATTCTTCATACTTGCCAAGTACATTTGAGAGTTGGGCATAAAAAGAATAAACATCTATAGTGTGCCGCTTTTGCATGAATTTGGGGGTGACATTTAAAACCGCAGTTACTCTGAGGAAGCGGATCAAAAGAACACGGCAGAGAGTTGAAAAAATGGATTTATTCAAGAAGTACAGAAGGTAACAGGTAATGAGTGCTCACTGTAGGCAGTCTTGAAATAATTATTCTTTATTGTACTTTATTTTCATATAATTTTATGAAGGTAGACTTGCTAATTTAATAGATAAAAGGTTCAGAGACCTTTGCTAGAAATTTCGTACGTTTGATAATCCATTGTTTTGGGACCATGTCTGGTGGTGCTCACGGCTACTCCTGGTTTAGTTCCTTGAAGGCTGCTGCTGGCTTAACTTGGGGGGACCATGTGGGTGCCAGATACCTAACCTGAGCCTCCTGTAGGCAAAATACGTACTGCGGCCCTTTGAACTACCTCCATGGCTCCTGACAGTCCATTTTTAACCGAGTGTACTTGATAATTACATAATTAAGAAATGTGTTTAAGAAGTTAACCACAGGCTCTTCATGACACATTGTTCAGCCTGGACGAATGTAAAACCTAGATCTTTTAATACAGGCTTTTGCAAATTATTGATTTTATGTTTTTTTTTTTTTCCACTGAAACATGTTCAGTGATGGGAGTAGAAAATCTTTAATTTTGGGATGTGTGGGGGGTGGGTGTTGGGCCACACCTGGCAGTGCTTAGGGTTTGCCCGTGGCTCTGTGCTCGGGGTTACTTCTGGGGTGCTCTAGGGACCATCTTAACATGGGGGTGGGAGTAGAACTGGGCTTGGCCACATGCAAGGGCCAAGTGCCTCAACCTTTGAACTGTATCTAAGCCCTAGGAGTAGGCAATCTTAAGGTAAAACTAGCCTCTTAGTTGGCTATCCTGCGGGCTAAGAGCAGCCTCACAGTAGATGTTAGATTATCATAAAAATAAAATATAAAAGTGAAAAACCACCCCGGTGAGCTTCTGAGTACCTTTAGTTTGCACACACCGGAAATGGTGATCAGTGTTTGGCACTTAAGTGGTAGTAAATCTCTTTTGAATTGAAGGCCTGCCTGACACAGACTTAGGATATTTGACTATTTAAAAAATTACAAATGTGCTTACTTCTGGTCATTAGTTCCGGTTTTATTTTTTTCATACCTGGGAAATTCTTTATTTTTTAATTTTTTCCTTGCTCTTTTTTTTTTTATTAGTTTATTTTTAATTAGAGAGTCATCGTGAGGGTACAGTTACAGATCCATACATCTTTATGCTCATGCTTCCCCCATACAAAGTTCAATGACCCATCCCTTCACCTATACCTGGGAAATTCTTGTTCAGAAATGCCAGCCCATCTTCCATGCTCCAAAGGGAAATGAAGGCATTAGTTCACAGTGGGGGAAGACAAACTTCTTGCTGACATGAAGGCAGAGTTAGAGCTGAAAGGGCAGAAAGGGAAGAACTGCCACTGGGAAGTGTGCTTAGTCTGGGGCTAACACTCTCTCTCTCTCTCTCTCTCTCTCTCTCTCTCTCTCTCACACACACACACACACACACACACGCATACACACGCACACACGCACACACATGCACACACACGCACACACGCACACACGCACAAACACACACACACTGTAATGAAGGCCATTCTGTCAGAGTTCTTTTAAACAGTTCTCTCTAATCCTGGTTGGATAGAGGGGCCTGCAGGGCTGTGTGTCTCTGTGACTGACAAACACCAGTGTTTCTCTTTACAGACCTGTGATTGCAGGTGGCTTTTGGTTAAGCACCGCGATCTAGTGATTTCCCTCTGCAGGGGAAATGCCGAGCGACTCCCTAGGTTCTGCTGCCACCCAGTGGATTGTATGGCTCCTGTGCTCAGAGAGTCAAAGGCAAAGTTTAAGGGGAGTTGAACACAAGACCACGGAGGCCTGTGTGCTAAACTTTGTTTCTTGCCATCACTGGAGGGCAGCAGAGGTCCAAGTGGGCTGAGTTGCGGGGTGGGGGCTGCTTTTCATACTGGCCAGAAGTGGGCAGTATGGGGTTGGCACCAGTGGCAGGCAGCCCTTAAGGTGCCATGACACTTGCTCCACAGGGAAGATGGTGTGTGGGTGAGCCACAGTTTCCTTTCATCTACCTACCATGTCTGTTTAAGAATGCCTCTTTTGTTGTTTATTTTGGTTTTAAACATGTTTTTGCTCTTCACATGACCCCCCCTCCATCAGTAATAGATTTCATTTTTCATTTTTTTTTGGTTGGTTGGAGAGACCTGCTTAGTTTTTATTAATTTTCTCTTTGGCTTTTTACCTTATATTGAATTTGACTCAGCCGCTAAAGAAGTTCTCAAGAAGGGAGCCATTCAGCCTGGGAGAGAGTTCAGAGGGCTAGAATGCACATGTAGGACCCCTAGCTACAATCCCTGGCACTGCACACCCCCCACCCTCAAACAATAACAAAAAAGGACTATCCTAAGTTTGCAGATTTTGGCTTAAATACCACATCATCTTTCCTTCAACTCCACCTCCCTTGGAGAGTGAGATGAATTCATTAGATTTTTTTCTTATTTGGTGGTGGTGCTCAGAGGTCTGTGATGCCATTTCTGGTAATCCTCACTCACCGGGCCAGGGGGTTCAATAATGGGGTCCAGTGATGTGGCGCTGCTTGGACCCAGCAGTCCTGTGGGCCACCAGGACCACACCCAGTGGTACTCATGATGCCAGACATGTCAGGGACCAAACTCAGATTTTTGCTGAATTCTTCACCTGTTATTCTTTCATATCTCAGTCTGCTTAATTACATTATTACAAAAAGCCAAAAACCATTCCCACACACAATCTGACGATTGAACTGCATTTTGTATTTGGTTAACTTAAAGCTACTCTGGGAAAAAAAGGAATAAGAACAAAGAGCACAGTGTTTGAAGTTTTTCCTCCATCTTTGCTGCTTGGATGGCTCTTGGGCGATGTCATCTCGCCATGCCACACCCTTCCTTCTTCAAGTGGAGGAGCCACTTGTGGGGTTTTCAAGAGCCCCTCTGCCTCTAACGTCGCCGCCCTTTTTTTTTTGTAAGGAGACTATTCATTCACTTTTCTGTCTCTCTCATTGCATTTTCTACTTTTCCCGAGGGCAGGGATCTCCGGACTTAGCACTGGGCTAGTAGTCACAATGTGTGTGTGTTGAATGAATGCGTGAATGAATACATCTTTTTCAGCTGCAAGAAAAGGCTGTGGAAAGTAGCTGTATAATTGCTTCTGTGGGTGCTTAGACATGTGGAAAGTGGTATGGAAGAAAGAAGCCAAGGAAAGTATTCATAACGAGGGCCTATTGGCTGGAGTGCCAGCGTGAGACTAGGAGTCGGAAGTCCCGCATTGAGATTTTTCTGTGTTCACTGGCTGAATGGACAAATAAGTTCGTCTCTCAGCCCAGTTTTTATGTCTGCACAATGCGGGGATTGGCCTGGCTGGTCAGTCTCTTGCAGCTGTTAAGGTCTTTGCTGAATAGAATCTGTGGTTGTTCCCATTGTGTCGGAGTAGAATTGTGCTGTTTGTGTGAATCCTCAGCTGGGGTTGCTTTTTATTTTTTCTTCAGTTGTTGGCTTTTGTCCATATGACCAGATCCCTTTCATCCATTCACAGGAGGTAGAAAGTTAAAGCATGACTGTGGGGCTTTTGGTCTGAGGATGGGACTAAAGTGATGGAACACATGCCTTGCATGGATGAGGTTCGGGCACCGTATTCCGTGTGCACCCCTGGCGCCGTTGGATGTGCCCCTGGTGCCCCAGAACACTTGACAAGCTGAGTACTGAATGCTGGGAGTGACCCCTCAATAGTCTTGAAAAAGTGCAGTGTCTGGAGAAAGGTCTTTTACAACATTTGTGTTTTAAAGAATGTTCTGCAGTTGTCACAGGACCAGTTTTTACAGGATTCATATATACTCCAGGTACTCTTTTGGAGGTAAGGGAATATGGGGAGCAATCTGTTGGTGCCCGGGTATTTGGGAGTCGCTCCTGCATGTGAAGCTCGAGCTCTTGCCCTTTGAGCCATCTCTTGTCCCTCACTTTAAATAAATACATGAACCCGTGTGATCCTTCTGGTTCCCACGTGATGGAGGCAGTCAGTGAAAGCATTCCACTTGACACGGGGGTTATCGCTTCTGGTGAAATCTTAGTTGACTTGTTTTGGCCCTGGACCTGCTGCTAAGTGACTAATGAGAACAGATCACAGTCATTTTGACTCCAGACTTTGGCTTTCCTTCTATTATGCCCAAATGCTATGTGATAATGAATAGATACATCTTCTTGTTAGAAGGTTTTGATTAAAAGTATTAAACTTGCTTGTCATTTTTTTAAAGTCATTATAGGACCATATGTGATGAGGCAGGGCTGTACAGGTCTGGGAATCAAACCCAGGGCCGTACACACGCAAAGTGTTCTACCACTTGAGCCGCATCTTGGGACCCTGCTTTTCTTTTCAGTGTTTATTTATTTATTTATTTATTTATTTATTTATTTATTTATTTATTTATTTATTATGGTTTAGGCCATGCCTGCCCTGTTCAGGAGGAGCAGTTCCTGAGTTCATGCTTAGGGGTTACACCCAGCAGTGCTTGAGAGACTGTACAATGTCTGGGATTGAGCCTGGGCCTCCTGCATGCAGACTGTGCACTCAGTCTGTTGAACTATCTCTCCGGCCTCAACTTGTCTTTTTAAATTGGAAAAATATTAGGAGAGAATGAAGGCAGGCTGTCAAAAATATTTCTGCAGGGGCTGGAGCGATAGCATAGCGGGTAGAGTGTTTACCTTGCACGCGGCCGACCCGTGTTCAATTCCCAGCATCCCATATGGACCCCCAAGCACTGCCAGGAGTAATTCCTGAGTGCAAAGCCAGGAGTAACCCCTGTGCATCACCGGGTATGACCCAAAAAGAAAAAAAAAATTTTTTTTTTTCAAAATTGATTATCTTGAATCTGATCCAGAAGAAATATGGGAGAATTCAGGCCAGGACATATGAGTTATTGAGAGAGGGTAACCCGAGAACAGTGTTGTTCATAGAACTCTCTTGATGTAAATGTGTTCTAAATCTGCTCTGTGCAGTAGAACAAATAACTTTGAGCTACTAGCTGCATGCCTGCGGTCATTGAACATTCAAAATGTGGCAAGTGACTGTGGAACTGAATTTTGGTTTAATGTTAAGTTTTGTCGCCTGTTGCTTGTAACTGTCTTGTCAGGCACCCTAGCTCTAGACAATCTGTAGAAACTAGTTTCTTCGTCTATAGAATGAGGATGAGATTGTCTGATCTTTGCTGCTGCCTTCATTTTTAGTACTGTGTCATGCCTTCTGAAATGGTAGTGATTCAAATTGATCTCTGAACCTAGATTTTCTGCATAATAGTCTTTGATGCACATTTTCTCTGATTTCAGTTTTAATTGGGTGGCCAGAATTTAGGACAAGATGAAGTTGAAGGAAAATCAGTATTTGTGCATATCTGCTTGGTGCTGGTGTCTAGAATGAAATGTGCCAGAGAATAATACAGATTCCAAATAGAAATGACCCTGTCTGGCATTATCTTTGTATCTGTACAGAGAGTAATCATTTCTAACAGTTCTTTGTGCGGTGCCTTGCTTTCCTTAAAGATGATTAGAATAGACTGATCCTATGGCACTCTTCTGCAGTGGTGAAATAGACCGGAGGAGTCATGCTAACTTCTCAGTAGGTGTCTTCTATTTTGCATATCTTGATATGTAGGGCGAACATTTTATTAGTCATTTTCTTTTTTGAAACCTTTATCTTCTGGTTAGCAGTTGAAACCATTCTTCACAGTTGTTGAATAGTCCAATTTTGTTGAGCTGACATTTCAAAGAATCGTAGAATCTCAGCTTTTGGAATAGTTTTGGTAGATATATTTTGCTTCAAAAGAAAGGAGCAGGTCTTGTAATTAGGATTTTCTGCAAATCAGTGTCCGAGGGACAATGTGTAGGAGTCATTTTTGTCTTCTAGATGGGCCATTCCCATTAGATATAAATGTTTTGATGCAGAATCTCAAAAATTGGCATATACTTTTTTATAAAAAGATTAGGATTTCTTTTGTAATTCTAAGTGTCTCAAGGCTCTTTGTGGGGATAGCCCTATTTTGACAAAGGCTCTTTCACTTTGGCCACAGAGTTGGTATGCTCTATTAATTTATAGTCTATTGCCAGAGAGTTGGCTTTAGGAAATTTAATGGAGGTCCAGGGACGTAGTCCATGGTAGAGTTTTTCTGTGTCTGTGTGAGACTTCAGTGCCACAAAATTAAAAAATAAAGATAAATTTGATGGAGTGACTGAGACCTATAGATTTCTTTATTCTTATTTGGCACTGTGAACACTTTTTGTTCCCTATTTTGTTGAATAGTTCAATTTTGTTGAGCTGACATTTCAAAGAATCGTAGAATCTCAGCTTTTGGAGTAGTTTTGGTAGATATATTTTGCTTCAAAAGAAGGGAGCAGGTCTTGTAATTAGGATTTTATGTTGTCTTGGGGCCACACCCAGTGATGCTCAGGGGATACCCCTGGCTTTGCACTCCTCTTGGTGCTTTGGAAAGCGTTTGGGATCCAGGAACGGTACTGGGTTTTCCACATGCAAGGCAAATGCCCTACTTGCTATACTGTTGCTTTGGCCCCATCATTCCCTATTTTTGCTCATTCTTTGACAACTTTTTTTTAAAAATTTATTTATTTTATTGAATCACCATGTGGAAAGTTACAAAGCTTTCAGGCTTATGTCTCAGTTATACAATGCTCGAACACCCATCCCTTCACCAGTGCCCATATTCCACCAAAAACCCCAGTATGCCTCCCACCCCCCACCCCCACCTGCGTAGCTGATAAATTTCACTTCACACTTTCTCTTTACCTTGATTACATTCCATATTTCAACACCAAACTCACTATTGTTGTTGGAGTTTCCCCCCAAAAAACAGCCCTGCTGAAAAGGAAGCATTTGATAATTAGTTTACATTGCTGAGAATGAAGAGGTATGAAGTCTGGTTTGGGAGTTCTGTATTTTGGTATTTTAGTAACTAAGTCCAGGGAGATTCATGTTAGAAATTGCATCATTTCCCTTCCTGGGGCAGCATGGGGCTTAGTTTACCGTGTAGAGACATTGCTGCAAGCAGCTGCTGGTACCAAAAGTAGTCTAGCTGGCCTCCGGATCGTGGTCGATCAACATCAGAGCGGCCGCACAAATGTGTGGCCACCCAGGTCGCATCTCGGCAGAGAGCGCGGTATCACCCTCGGCCCGAGATCGCCCACGCATCCCACTGTTGCAAGTTCATACCTCTTTTTTTTTTTCCTTCCTGTGCCACCAAGTTTGTACCTCCTTAATGGTCCTTATAACATGGTGGATGCCACACCATTTTTCCCTGAAAAGGGAAAAAAAAGCTGAGAAAAAAAGACCTTTACCCTCCTTGGCCAGCGTGGGGCTATGGCTTAGTTCACCATCTAGAGACATTGCTGCAAGCAGCTGCTGGTACCAAAAGTAGCCTAGCTGGCCTCCGGATCGTGGTCTTTGACACCTTTATGATCAAATTCGAAAGCTGTAGGTATATTCAAAGTAAGTACTTCTGTTAATACCATTGTTAGTGAAATAAAAACACTTGACTAGTAGCCTCAGATCTGTAGGCTATACTGTACACCAAGAAAAAGTGGTGCCCTTTTGCCCAGTGGGAACCCAACTTTTCTCAGAAGTAGTGTTTCCCAGCCTTTTACAAGACATGACCTTCCTTCCTTCCTTCCTTCCTTCCTTCCTTCCTTCCTTCCTTCCTTCCTTCCTTCCTTCCTTCCTTCCTTCCTTCCTTCCTTCCTTCCTTCCTTCCTTCCTTCTCCCTCCCTCCCTCCCTTCCTAGCACCACATCTCTGAGCACTGCAGGGAGCGATCCTTGAGTATATAGCTGGGACTAGCCCCCGAGCACTACCACATGTGAACCCCTCCCAATATACCCCAATATAGAGGATTTCTTTTCTTTGTGTTTCTTGAACCACACTGACAGTGCTCAGAGTTTACTCCTGTCTCTGTACTCAGGGATCACCCGTAGCAAGTCCTGGGGAAACTATGTAGGATATTTGGCCGTGTTGGCCATGTGCAAGGCAAATGCCCTACCCACTATACTTCCTCTCTAGCTCATAGATTGTCTGTGGCACACTGCAGGCGAAAAAGCAACCGCTTATTGCCAGTTGGAGTGCCTGGAGTCTAGTGGCCACCATTTGGCCTTCTGGCCACATATACTAGATGGAGGCGCCACCTCTTCTGACTTGCAGAGGTGTGGCTGCTGGTGGTTTTTGTTGTTGTTGTTGTTTTGCAGTGATCAGGGTTTACTCCTGGCTCTGTATTCATGGATTACTTCTTGCAAGGGGGGAGAGGCGGGGGTGGAACAGGAATCAGGATTGTATGGAATGCCAGGGATTGAACCTGGGTCAGCTGCTGCATGCATCCTACCCGCTGTATGCTGTCTCAGGCCCCTCTTGGAGACCTTGTCTTATTAGTTTTATATTTTTTTGGTGGGGCACACTCCACTGTGCTCAGGGGTTACTCTTGGCTCTGTGCTAAGGGGTCACTCCCTGGCGTTGCTCAGGGGATCATAAGTGATGCTGGGCATTGAACTGGGGTTGGCTGCATGCAAAACAAGCACGTTCACTATCTCTGTACTACCCACAGGCACCTTAACGATCTCTGTACTATCTATTTGGTACTCGGAACTATTCTTTACGCTCGTGCTGAAAATAGCCTTGTCTTTACAAAGGGAAAAAATAGTTCCCCCTCCTCCCATTTTGGTTCTTTGTTAAATTGAAGTCTTGGAATTTGTCTATACTTTCTTGAATTCTTTTTTCCCCATCCATTGTCCCCACCACCCCCTCTCTGCCACCCCAGTGGAATTTAGTACCTTAGAAACTTTCTAGAACCAGAAGGGCTCTTTAAGCTCAGTTGCACCTTCCTTACCTCTAGTAGTGTGGGCCAGAGAGGTCAGTGGCATCTGAAAGGCTGTGGCGGGTCAGTGGCAGAGCTTGCGCTGGAATGCGTCCACCAGTTCCTAGCTAGTTTTGTCTTGGTGTGCTTGGAATTCAGATCTGAACATTAATTTTTATGGGTTTCTCTCTAAAATGTGCTTAAAAAAAACATTTGCTCTATTCTGGTTGGTCTAGTTGGGCTTAAATACTGTCTAGAATTTGGGAATACCATAACAGTCTTTGGCTTTTTATTTATTATAGATCAAAGGGGATTTGGACCCTGGCTGTAATATCATAAAGCTATCCTTGGATATCTCTTCTAACCTTTCTGCTTCTCTTTTGTAGGTTCATTTCTTCATTTCCCCGTGGATAAACATTCTTGAAATGGCAGTTTGTTGGGCATTTGGATTACCTCCAGATTTGTCCATCTCCCGAATCTGATTTGGTATGCAGGTGAAGAGCCCGGAGAAGTTCCCTCGCTTCTGTGTCAGAATAACTTTGTAATGAGCATTTATTAGTGTGACCTTTGCCTTCCATTAAGTGTAATTTCTTTGCCTTCAGCAATAAAAGACTCTATGCCACTTCTTCCTATGCCTGTGTTTTTAAAAAAATTTTCTCTCATGTTGCCATTAAAATCCCTTTTCCTTTCAGTCCTCTGGAAGCCTCTTCAGTTGATAACCTGCAAGTGTGAATTTACCACATATTTTCATTACGTATTTAAGGTCCGTGATGAGATAGTGCAGGCAGCCCTGGGCAGGGCCGTCCTTTGTCTTTCCTTGGAGCTGGTGATCCTCCACCAAGCCTTCAGCTGTTACAGGTGGCTCCTCTCTTGTGACACAGTGCCTTCCTGGAACTGCATCGTGAAGCACTTTGTAAGAAACAGCACAAAATGTTCATCTGTCTTCGTATGCTTTTGTGGAGAAAAATGAAATACGTGTCTCTTAGGCATTGTAATCAGCATAGAGAAAGTGTTTTTATTTATAGGATACACTCATCTTCAAACCATTGTCACAAATAAGCTTTCATTTCCTTGTGAAATTATCTCAGGGGGTTCCAGGCTTCACTGGATAATTGAAGAAGCCAACTCAGATTTGTAACTTGCTTAAAGTTAGAATTCATGACCCAGCTTGGGCAGAATGATGGGCTGTGGGCAGGAGTCTGAGCGTACTTGTACGTCTCATCCTGGCAGCCCTATTTCCATCTTGGGTGCTATATATAGAAAACAAGCTATGTTCAGAATCCCACAGTTTAAATTTAGCTGACTACTGAGGTGATGAGTTGTCCTTTAGAGATTTCCTCAACTTGACTGCACAGTAGAATTTGGGAGGGGGGTGGTCAGGGAGGGAATATAAAAACAAAACTGCAATGGCCAGGTCACACCCCAGAACAATTAAACAAAAATGGGAACATAAAAACCTTTTTTTTTTTTCTTTTTTTTTTTTCTTTTTTGGGTCACACCCAGCGATGCTCAGGGGTTACTCCTGGCTTTGCACTCAGGAATTACTCCTGGCGGTGCTTGGGGGACCATATGGGGTGCTGGGGATCGAACCCGGGTCGGCCGCGTGCAAGGCAAACGCCCTACCCGCTGTGCTATCACTCCGGCCCCGGGAACATAAAAACCTTTGAAAGTGGTGTCTGTAATCTGGCGATCATGTACTAGGTGATCGTGTACTCAAAGCACTGCTCTTTGCATTCTTGGTTCTCAAAAGATAGCCTATTGACCGGCATGTTGACATCACCTAGGGGCTTATTTGATGCTCACATTCCATCCCAGGCTAAGAGAAGCAAAATATTTATCAGTCTCCAGGTCTGTCAGGTATATGCAAAAGGCCGAGAAGCACTGCTCTGCAGTCGTGCTTCTCAGATGCTGGTGTCTCTCACAGTGACCTGGGAATGCAGTGAAACACTTGGGTCTCTGTGTTTAGTAGCTCTTTGTGTAACTCTACTTCACAATAAACCACTGGCAAGCTTTTTTCTTAAATGCACTGTAGCACTATAGCACTGCTATCTGGTTGTTCATCGATTTGCTTGAGTGGACACCAGTAACGTCTCCATTGTGAGACTTGTTACTGTTTTTGGCATATCGAATACGCCATGGATAGCTTGCCAGGCTCTGCCGTGCAGGCGGGATACTCTCAGTAGCTCGTCGGGCTCTCCGAGAGGGACAGAGGAATCGAACCCAGGTCGGCTGCGTGCAAGGCAAACGCCTTACCCGCTGTACTATCGCTCCAGTCCTTTCTTAAATTACTATGGTTTTATTCTAATAAATACTTACAAAATTGGATTGTTGGTCTTTGGGCCACAGTTTGTGATATTGGGGATGCCAGTACATTACAGTTGTGATTAGTGGGGCTGGAGCAATAGCACAGCGGATAGGGCGTTTGCCTTGCACGTGGCCGACCCGGGTTTGATTCCCAGCATCCCATATGGTCCCCTGTGCATCGCCAGGAGTAATTCCTGAGTGCAGAGCCAGGAGTAACCTCTGCATCGCTGGGTGTGACCCAAAAAGAAAAAAAAATTGTGATTAGTTTAATGTGCTTTATAAAAAACATATGTAAATAGATAATTCTGTCAAGAGGCTTTGGGGAATCTTTTAAGACTGGATAAAAAGGTATTTTGAGTAAGAGAAACACAAATTCAAGACAAATGGGTTGAAAATTTAGAATAATAACTTCTCAACACAGAAACGTTAGAGCCTTTAATGTATAGATTTTCTGCCTCAGTGATCTTGAGATACTAGTGGGGCAGAGGTTAAAGTTCCTTTTATAGAATTAACTGTTGCCTCAAGATAATTTGACCCAAGCCCCTTTACCATCAATAGGAAATCCTCTTTTTGTTCTCTTCAGCATTTGCAGTAGGTCAAGACTATAGACTGCTTTTGCCACCTTGGGTTTAAGTTTGATTAAAGATTCTTGTAAGTGGCTATTTGTGGGGGGCTCTAAAGCAGTGCTTTGGGGGCCCCTCTCAGTGATTCATGGCCAAATGGGTGAGGGTTTTGGGGATGTGGTGCACTTTGGGCTCTCATGCTAGGCATCACCCTGGCCATCCCAGTGGTGCTTGGGGGCCTCCAGCTCTACATCCTGTGGTGATGGGGGGCCCTCGTGGTGCTGGGGAGCAAACATGTCACACTCAGACATGTGAGAGAAGACTCAATTCAATAGAAGCTCAGTAAATTCTCAATCATCTTAGTAACACCATTGTGAGATAAATGTCATAATATAAAGTAAGTAATTTTGTGCCTGGAAGAGGGCAGGATTCAGTAGTGAGAAACTGGGGGCATTGGTGGGGGGAAGGTCACAATGGTGGTGGGATTGGTGTAGGAATATTGAATACCTAAAACAACTGTATCTGAGCAGCTTTGTAAATCATGGTGTTTAAAGTTTAAAACATTTAACAACAACTGTATATATATATCACTGTATCACTGTCATCCTGTTCTTCAATTTGCTCGAGTGGGCACCAGAATGTCTCCATTGTGAGACTTGTTACTGGTTTTGGCATATAGAATACGCCACGGGGAGCTTACCAGGCTCTGCTGTGTGGGCAGGATATTCTCGGTAGCTTGCCGGGCTCTCCGAGAGGGACGGAGGAATCGAACCTAGGTTGGCCGAGTGCAAGGCGAACGCCCTACCTGCTGTGCTATCGCTCCAGCCCATATATGTATATATATGCATATATATACATACATATATATATATGTACCACTGTATCACTGTCATCCCGTTGTTCATTGATTTACTTGAGCGGGCACCAGTAATGTCTCCATTCACCCCAGCCCTGAGATTTTAGCAGCCTCCATAGTTATATGTCCCTAACCTCACCTCTTAATTTTTTTGAGCTGGAGTAACTAAAGTAGTGGTAGGAGAGAACACTAAATGAGGATAGGCAACCTTTTCATCAGACACTTCTTCCTGTCTGAGACCTTTCTCAATACCCACTGGCTGTGTTGTGATAATGCTTCTTCCCATTGCTCAATACATCCTGTGAAACAAGAGGATTTTGAGTGCTTTGTAGCTCAGGATAAAGAGAGGTACCTGGTAACATTTCCTGATACTTCTGGATTGACATTTTATGGGGTCTGTGTTTTTTTTTTTTTTTTTTTAATTTTTGTGTTCTTGGGCCGGAAATCATTTGCCACAACCCTTGTACACAGCCGGTTCCCCTCCATTCTTTGCAGTGGCCTTGGGCACCTCCTGCCCACACATTTCCTGTTCCCTATCACATGGAAACCATCGCTTATGTTTTCTTAGCAGCCTATACCTTTGACCTCTTTGATCACATGCTTTCATCTTGGGCTTCAAAACACTTTTGTTTAGGTGGTTGGAAACCACTTGGGAGGTCAGAGGCCTGCCTGTTCCTGGGTTTTGGAGACTCAGCACACGGGCGCTGGCTGGCTTGCCCAGGTTGGCAGCTAGTGGACGACATGTTCTCTGTCTTGATGGTGCTCACTTGAATTTATAGGGCTGCAGATCATGCAAAACATTTATTGATGAGATAAAAAAAAGTGTTAATTTTAACACCATCAAAAAAAAAGATAGCCTGGTGTTAGAGAAAGAATCTGATAGGAAAGTTGAATCATGGCCCTGTCCTGCACATACCGTCTGGCCATTTATTGTCCCTAGAATTTTGCAAGTAATAAACAGTTAGCTGGGCCCTGGCGCACCCAGTGCTTGGGACTGTGATGGAGGAGACGCCGTCACTCCCGGCCAGGGTCATGCCCTTCTCCCTCCTGTCGTTCTGCCCAGTAAGCATCTGTAAAAAGGGGCCGCGCTCCTTTTCCAGGTGAAGCTCTGCTTGCGAATGACCGGGTTTGGGTCTCGATACTGTCTGATTTAAAAGTATTTCATTAGGCTTGGAACGGGAGAAGTAACAAAACAGCAGTGATAATGCAAAATCATAATGGCATAAAGTGTGAGGGAAGGAACCTGGCTCTGTAACTGCAGCCACCTCGGGTCAGAAGGGCTGAGAGCTGTCCTCCAGGCCTGCTCTGCCAAACTTGGTCCACTGGGAGACAGATGTCCCCGACTTCCAAGGTCCCCCAGCGGCTCGGCCCTGCAGGCCTGCTCTGCCTTTTCAGTCCCCTGGATGAACCATGTGTTCTAATTTTTACACGTCAGGAGTGAGTTGCCTATAGCAGGGTTAAATGCTTTACAGACAAGGGGAAGAAGAACCATCGTGGTACTAATCTGTAGATTCCCCCTCTATCTTCAGTTTCCTTCTGCCTGCTCAGCCGTCATGAGCCCTTTTTGGCCACATTAGGCTCTCCGTAGCCAGTGTGCAGCCGTCCACTTTGCCTGTTCCTGATTGCAGCCCCGCCCCCCAGGGTCTGTGGGTCTGTGGCCCTGTTCTGCCTCACCTCTTCCAGTTCCCGTGCAACGCCACCGATGCAGAGCCCCAACGTGAACAAGATGGTTTTAAACGTGTTATTATGGAGATGTTCACACACTGGCCCATGCACAGATGTACGTCAAGGAATAGTAAAACACCCAGCGACTCAGCTCATAGCTTCAGAAATGATCAACATCTTACCCCACTCTTGTTGTAGGGCGGTAATAACTTCTGGGCGGGGACAGGGGTAGCCTATTTTTTTCCCTATCACTTTATCATTAAGTTAAAAAGCATGGGGACCTTGGTGGTGGGAAATGTACACTGGTTGGAGGGATGTGTGTTGGAACATTGTATGACTGAAACCCAACCATAAACAGCTTTGTAACTGTATCTCATGGTGATTCAGTTACGAAATATATTTTAAAAAATTAATAAATTTAACCACGTGGGGGAAAATAATTAAAAGTATGTGAGTGTCTCCTATGCCAGGCACTAGAGATACAGAAGTGATCAGGACAAACACAGTAGGGACCTTTCTGGGCCTTCAGTTCTGCTGGAAGGGAGCCAGCTGAGCACCTACATAGAATGTGGGAATTGCAGTGAATGAAAGAAACAGGCTTAGTGATCCCTTCTCTCTCCCCGCTGCCTTCTCCCCCAGCTCATAAGGCAGGGATCGCTCGGGATGGGAGATGTGTGCTGAAAGTAGATAAAGGACCAAGCATGATGGCCTCTCAGTAGCTGTAATCTGTATTGCAAACCATAATGCCCATAAGTAGAGAGAGAGAGTAAGAGGGCAATTGTCTGCTATAGAGGCAGGGGGAGGGGTAGGATGGATGGGGGTGGGATGGGGAGGGAGATAGATGGGGACGCTGGTGGTGGAAAATGCACTAATGGAGGGATGAGTGTTTGATCGTTGTATGACTGAAACTCAAACATGAAAGCTCTGTAACTGTATCTCACGATGATTCAATTAAAAAAAAGAAAAGAAAAAGTAACAGGCGGGGGAGGGAGATGCTTTGACATGGAAGCGCCAGAAGACCTCCCGGAGGAGGTGACCTTTAAGCTGAGGCCTGACCTGTGCATCAGACGAGGGGCTGGTTCCTCCTGGCTGGTTCCGGTATCACTGTGCTAACTCTGTGTCGTGTGACTGAGCAGTGGTGACTACACGGCAAACAGTTGCCTTGGGAGGCTGCTAACCACCTCTGTGCAGGGAGCATCCTCCCGCAGTGCCTGTGACTCTGCTTCTTTCCATTCTCATCTATGCTGAAGGGGGATTAAGCGTGTGCAAAAGGTCATGGAAGGGGCGGGGCATTTAGGCAGAAGACTGAGTCCTGGTCGTGGGGGTGTTGAGATCCGAGATCACTCCTGTTTTGCTTGTCTTTGGGGACCACACCTGGTGGTGCCGAGCAGCTCTGGGCTGGTGCTCAGGGGCCCATGCGGTGCTGAGGATGGAGCCGGGGCCTCTGGCATGCAAAGCAAGCACGCTCGTCCTTTGAACTATGTCCTCCCGCTCCGAGTCTGTTTCTGCTCCTCCCCCTCCCGTGGCTGCCTCTACAACCCTCTGGGACGTGGGTGTCCACAGTGGTGGAGGGACAGAGGAGCTGGGCCTGGGGGCTGATGAAGCCCAGCCCTGGGTGTTGCCAAGCAAACCACCGGCGTCTGTTTCCTCCTTCGGGAGGGAGGAGAACCTGCCCTGTGTGGGTGGCGGGGAAGATCAAAGCGAGCGTGTTTGCTTGCTTTACCCACGCAGGACGTTCATCCAGATCCCAGATAAGGAGGAGGCTCACCCATTCCCACGGAGAATCATGGAACGACATGGCTCAGCATGGAGAAGCAGAACCCCCTAGAGTTTGCTAAAAATAGTGTCTTAAAGTCTCCACTGGAAAGACGCCCTTTTTAAGGTTTCTTCCCACTAGGCAGGGCTGGGAGCGTGGAATGGAAAGCAGTTTGTGCAAACGCTTCCAAACCAGTGTTTCTCAACCTTTTTCTAACCATGGTCCCCTTCAGGCCTGGTTTTCGTACTGTGGCCCTCCTGTTCTGCCGGTTGTCCCTCTGTTCTTGTGTCATCATCCTCCCTACCTCCATTCAACTGATTTTCACCTTTGGTTCCCTTGGAATATTTTGGGGATGGGGTGGGGGGTGCACAGAGTGCTGTGTGGCTTCCAGGGGTTGAGAAATGCTGCACTCAACATTCCTTCTCCGGTTTAAACTCTCTTAGATCCGTCCAGCCTTTCCTTCTAGGCTTCCTCCCTAATTTGTTCTCCTTGGCTGGACTGGACGTGGGGTTCAGGGAGGGGTAGACCAACATTTGCTGTCGCTCCTCCTGGGGATTATCTGGAGGCTTTGGAAACCAAGGGAGCACCATGGGGGCTCCATTTCCTAGGGAATGGGTGCATGCTGGCCTTTCCCGGCAAACAGGAGATTGTGCTCTGCTCTTCCCAGAGGTGCTGAACCCCGCTGGGTGGATTTAGGGAAGTCTGACCCGAGGGAAGCCATTTGCCCGGAGACCCTGCCAGCCCTGTTGCAACAAACCCACCCTCCTGCCTTCAGACCTATCAGCCCCCTCCCACCTCTGCCCCGGGGCCTTAATGAAGACTGAGGCCACCGAGCTGTGGGTGGAGGTGGGAAAGGAAGGTGTCCAGGGATGGTGTGGGGGAAGAGTTCCAGGGGCTGGGTGCTGTGGGCCAGCAGTTTGAGCCCATCATCTCCCCCGCACCCCCGGCCCCCAACAAACTCCTGGAAGACAGAAGCTGAAGGCAACAAAATGCATGTAATGGTGCTGCAGGAAACTCCTGGGGCCACAGGGAAGAGAGAGGTGTCCGTCATCAAGGGGGGCTGTCACGCGGGGGCCAGGAACCCTCAGCTCTCCTGGGCACGGCTTCCTTCACTGCAGTACCCACTTTCTTTTTGGGGTCCTGCTTTTGGGTCCCACTGTGGTTCACAGGGACTATTCCCAGCACATCGTGGGGGGCCACTCCCAGCAGCACTTTGGGGACCATGGTGGGGGTCCACTCTCTGGCCCAATGTGCCCTTTCCTCTCAACCTCGTGGGCGAGTCTGACTGAGCCACGTGACAGAACTTTCTGGACACATTCCCTTATCTTCACTTCCTCGTTTACTGAGCCTGTTCATTCCCAGGCTCCCTTCCGATGCTTTCAACGGCACAGGTAAATAGATGGGCAACTTAAAAAAAAATTCATGTGGTTGATAAAACTTTGGAAAAGTTAAAAGCCCTAGGAAAGAAGCCCGCGGAGGGGCTTACAGGCAGTCCCTGGTTCTCCTGGCTCCTGCCCACATACTGCACCCAAATCCCCGCTGGCAAACATCTCTCCTGTACTCTCAGGCAGACTGTGTCTCTTCCATGCCCACTTTTTCTTTTTTGCTTTTTTTTTTTATTTAAATTTTTAAAAATTGAGTCACTGTGAGATGCACAGTTACAAAGCTGTTCATGATCAGGTTTCAGTCACACAATGATCTAATACCCATCCTTCCACCATTTCCATTTCCCACCAGTGACCCCAGTTTCCCTCCTGTGCGCCCCCTCAGGGATCACTCCTGGCAGGGCCCAAGAGACCATATGAGATGCTAGAGATCCAACTTGGGTCCTCCACGTGCAAGCCAAGCGCCCTACCCGCTGTTCTGTCCCCCTGGGCCTCAGGACTCATAGTTTATTATAAGACCAAATCCTCAGCACCCTGGCCCGGGTCTGTGAAGGCGCGGGGCCTACTGGAAAACGGACTAAGGGGGTCTGGAATCTCTGAGGGGTACTGGCCAGTGTGGTGAGTGCGGGGGAGCACCCCACCAGCCTCCCTGATTCAATGCAGAGCAGCCTGATACCCCGCGGGCAGTGGCGCCCCCTGCTGTCCACAGGCCTTGACCTACACCCTCTTTCCACTCCGCACGCGTCTGGAGCCCCGCGCGGTGAGCGGGAAAGAGCCAGGGAGAGGCTTTTGGAATTATCAGCCTCCTCCTTCCGCCCCCCCCCCCACGCCGCTTTTTATTTCCCTCTGATAAGAGGTTTTCCTAAGCGTTGGGGGCTTTCCTGGCCCCGCAGGAACGAATGAGGGAGGAGAAGCCTCTTTGGTGGAGCGCTGCTGCCCCCAGCTGGTGGCTGCGGGCACGACCACAAAGCCGCGTGTCCCGGCCCGGCGCTGCTCAGCGATGCCCTCCTCGGCCGCTCTGCTCGCTCCTAACCGGGGAGACGCCCGTCAGGGCCAGCCCGCCAGCCCTCAGCCTCGGCAGAACCAGCCCAGCACTGGGTGGGCCCCTCCAGCTCCTGCGGCGGTGCCCGGACGCCTGCAGCCTGCGCCCGCGCCGTGCGCTGAGGGTGCCCGTGACTTGGGGGTCCCCAAGTGTTCATAAGCAAACGTCGATCCGGACGGAGAGTTTGTTCTTAGGGCGTGATTTGAAAGAGGGCAGAAGAGGGGCGGGCTGGGGGGTGTTTCCACAGCGAGGAGTGCACCCCCCCACCTGCTCCTGGGCGTGGGCGCCCCCCTCCCTGCGCACCTGCGGTGGCGGGGCGGTGTAACGGCTCAGCCGGCTGGCGCGGCACGTGGCCTGCAGCGATGCTATCTGGGCCTCGGTATTTTTAACCCTTCTTTCCAGAGGAAGTGGCTTCTGCGGGAGAGCTTCAAAGGGCGCCCTACTTGCAGCCCTGACGTCATGGAAATGGGAGGGGGCGCCCCAAGCCCCCAACACCTGGAGGGAAGTGGGACACTTTTTCCACTTCCTGCCCCACTTCTGGCCACAGATTCGACGTCTGACCTCATTATTAATGTCAAAATGCAGCTCTCCGTGTGTCGTTTACAGGAACTTTCATGCAAGTGCTGGAGCCCGTGTAATGAAGTCTGAAAACCAGGTGGTCTTGCAGGAGGCAGCAGGGGAGGTCCCCATAGCCACCCTCCTGGTGGCATATTTCTGAGTCAGTACCACGTGGGGGTCTCTGCGCCCCTGTTTTCCCACCCCCACCCCTGCCCCACCCCTGCGGATCTGCCCAGCTGCCCGCCAAAAGTGCGTCTTCCGGTTCATTGCTCCAGAGGTAGATTTAACCAGGAGGAAACGTGAAGCAATAAAGTGACCCATCATATACCTTTGAACTTCCACCTCGGTGTGGTCCCTGGTGACCCACCTCTGATGTCGCCCGAGAGTGCTCATCTTCCTCCTTCTTTCCGGCATCAGTTCCTTCTGTGGGTTTTCCTTAGCTCTTGGCCTCACGGTGAAACAAGTGCTCCTTTAGCTGCTCCTGTAGGAATCTCCTCTCTCTGTGCTTTTACACTCACTTGTCCACCCCGTGTCCCTCTCCAATAGACTGATGTTGCCTCATTCATGGGTTGGGCCTCAGGTCAAGAGTATGTTTTAAAGTGGCTGTGTGTGCTGGCTCTTGACTGCGTACTTCACGGCAGGAGTGGATTTTGCTGCCTAGTTACCTATCATTGAGGTGATATCTCCGAAGGACTTTGCATGTGGCCCTAGAAGAGGGGAGTGAATGGGCAAGAGGGGAAGATAAGGCCCCTTCAGCACTGCCCCCTGTGGCCCTATGGAGAATGTGGCTGAGGACCCGGGTTGGAGCTCAAGGCTCTTCCCTGATGTCTCTGAGGAGCACTCCTGCTTAGCTTGCCCTTCTCGTGCTGAGACTGTGGCTCCAAGTGGATTCAGTGGGTAGGTCTCTGTGTGAGGTATCCGAGAATCCTCTGGAATCTATGCTTGAGTCATGCGATCCATTCTACCTCTAGGACTGGCCTGCAAGTAAATCTGGCGGAAAGGGACTCTCCTTCACTGTTGGTGGGAATGCTGACTGGTCCAGCCTTTTTAGAAAACAATATGGATGTTTCTCAAAAAACTAAAAACCGAATTCCCATTTGACCCAGCAATACTATTTCTGGGGATATACCCTGGGGGCCCAAAAACACACAGCAGAAACACCATCTGCACTCCTATGTTCATTGCAGTACTATTCACCATAGCCAGAATCTGGAAACAACCTGAGTGCCTGAGAACAGATGAATGGGCAAAGAAACCATGGCACACTGACACTATGGAATAGTATGCAGCTGTCAGGAAAAATGAAGTCATGAAATTTGCCTTAAAATGGACGGACATGGAGAGTATCAGGATGAGTGAAATGAGCCAGAAAGAAAGGGACAGATAGATATAGAATGACTCTGCATTTGTTTGTGATACACACACACACACACACACACACACACACACACACACACACACACACATATATATATATTTTGAAGACTAGCATTCATGGCTAGGGAAAACAGAGGTTAAGAGGAGGACTGGTCAGTAGTTGGAACTAACCACAGGTGTATGTGGGCCTGAGGGTAGGTAAGATAGAGGAGACCGCTATGATAATAATAGCTGGGAATGATCACTCTGGACAAGATCTGAGGGTTAAAAGTAGGTAAGGGATATTCTTGATAACCTTTCAGTATCAATATTGCAAACCACAATGCCCAAAAGGAGAGAGAGACAGAGAGAAGAAAAGTGCCTGCCACAGAGGCAGGCAGGGGGTAGGGGTTGGGGCGGTGAGGGGAGGGAACCTGGGGACACCGGTGCTGGGAAATGTACACGGGTGGAGGGATGGGTGTTGGAATACTGTATGACTGAAACCCAATCGTGAACAGCTCTGTAAGGGTCTATCTCACAGTGATTCAATAAAAAAGAAAAAAAAGTAACCCTGGGGGTACAGTTGGGCCTAGTCTCAGGAAAAACCTGTTCTGCTCCCCGGTGACTGCCCTGCAGGGCCTTCTGACCTCCTGAGGTCAGGGGTTGGGGCGCCTTAGGCCGGGGTCTTCTGATGGGCTTGATGGAGGCGGGTCCGCAGGGTTCCTCAGCAGCTCACCTGTTTACCCCCGAGTCCAGTCAGCTGTTGCTTTCCTGCCCCTGGCTCTTGGCCAACTCTCCTAGTGGACAGAGGGGTTCTTCTGGGATCCCCTGCATGAGACACCCTGAGTTTTCTCTGACACCCAGGTGGAGCCATCATCGGTGTGAGGATGAGTGGAACAGGGCCCGTGGACACTGCAGCCCCCTCTCTGTCCCTACAACCCCTTTCTTGGTCCTGAGCTGTCCCCTGACTCGGCCTTAGACTGAAGATTGTGGAGCCCTGGATTCCGATGGGCGCTTCTCGGAGAGTGGTGCTGCCCCTGTTTTCCAGATGGTTCTTACCTACCGGAGGCCTCTCACCCTGAGCCCCAGCTTAGAATGTTCTGGGAGAGGCATCTCCCCATGCTAGGCCTGGGCCATGCCTGCTTTTGCATATTCACCTCTCAGTCCCAGCTGGCCTTAGTTCCAGAAACCAACCATCCCAGGCCCCAGGGCCTGCTTCAGGCCAGGCCTCCTTCCAGGCCTGAGCCCGGCTCTGCTTTTGGTCCTGGAGGGACTTCCAGGCTCCCTGCACCTGCCCCCGTCTCCAACGTGGTGCTCACGTTGGTGCTAAGTCTCCCCGCTGCTTCCCCGGCCAGACTCTCGCTTGGGCCTTTTGTGTAGATGCCAAAGTTACCGCGGTCGGAGGAAAACAGAGAAACTAATTTGTCCCAAGTTTTTAACAGTTGAGAAAGTCTTGCTCTATTAACCCTCCCAGAAGCATGATAATTTAATCGGAGAAGAGATGCTTTAATGAAAAGAAATTCCCAGGGGCGGGATCCCCGCCTGGCACGGGTGAGGCTGATGGGGCGTAGCTCCGGGACCCCTGCAGGTGGCGGGACCCGCTTTGGGGAGGGTGGGGTGTGTCCTGTGTGTGCCTGTGGTGGCGGGGACAGGATTCTGCCAAGACCTTCCCATTTGTCATCCGCCCAGGGCCTTGTCTTTAGGCTGAAGGTGGGATGCTTCTGAGAGAACAGAGGTTTCTGCAGCCCTTGGTGGGGCTGAATGGGACCCGGCTACTGAGTCTTTGGTCTCTGAGGTCCTTGGTGGGGGAGCTGGAGATGTCAATAGTCCCCCTTGCCATCATATAGGGGGTGACCTGAGCTCATGGCAGGGAGGGAAAGTTCTTGGCTATCTCTGGAGCAGTGAGAGGAGGCAGCAGAGGATTTGTGCCTTCTGGCCGGAGGGATCAGAGTCGCATAGGGGAGCCATGAGGGTTTGGGGTGACAGCCCTCTCCCACCTCTGGGATGGGAAGTTCTGGCTTTCTCTTGGCCGGAGGACATGGCTCAGACAAGTGCGTGGTCTCTGAGCCCCCTGTCTCCAGGCTGAGTGCAGGGGAAGCCCAGGGCCTGTGCTCTGGACGGTGGCTGGACTCATCTGCTCTCTTTGGCCAGGTCCCTGCGCTTCAGGGACACACACCCATCTCTTCTTTCCATCTGATGTGGTTGCACATGAAGTCTGGGTGGGGCCACAGTTTTCTCCCCTGCCCCGCGCCTAGATCGGATACTCCAGGATGGGACTCAGCTGGGGAAGTGGTGGGTGGTCCCTAATGGGAAATGTGTGGGAATTCAGTCCAAACGGCTGAAGAAATGTGCCTGGAGGGCAAGAGACAGTGGGTGGTATTTGGGGGGCAACTTCCTGCCAAGTCCCCACTACAGGACTTACCACCCCTGGCCATGGGCCTCTTGCTCTGGGTGGCCCAGTGGTGTGGCATGCAGACAGAAGAGCAGGGACCAGGCTTTCAAGTGGCTTTTGCTGGCCCCCAACCCACCCAAGTGGAATTTTTAAGAAGAGGTTGACTTAAGCCTCCTGTTGGGTTAGGTTCCCCAAAGGGCATCATAGACAAACGTCTTGGTTTCCTTCTGCCCAGCTCATGGCCATCAACAAACAGAAAATGACCCCCTGCACGGCCCGTCAAACAAGGAGCACAGACTCAGCGTTTGCAGTCACTTTTAATGAAGCTGTGGGTAGCCGAATATACAGTGTGGCTTGGTTACAGAGCTAAGCAGGATCTAGGTAACACAATCATTGCCCCCACATCTTGGGGAAAAGGAAGATACAGATTTCTTTATGAACATTGTTTAAACATATACAAGCTCCTTGTGGCGTTCTCCCGGCACTCGGGTCTGAGAGCTGGGGAGCTGTCACCTCCTGGTCTTGGGATGAGGGGTGGGATAAAAAGAGAGATTGTCCGCTGCCCCGAGGAGGTGGCCCTGGCCCACAGTTCCCAGCTCGTGCTGGGAACAAGCAGCGATGAGCGGGAACAGAGCGGGCAGCAGCGGTGAGCATCAGGAGCTCTTCAGCTTCTTGACGGCAGGTGGTCTGTAGGGCCCGTTGGTGGAGGTGACAGTGGCCCTGAGAGGTGGCTTCTCGGCTTGAAGAGGGAGAGAGGTGATGGAGGGAGTCGGGGCCCAAGGCCTGGGACCCTCACAGTCTTGATGACCTGGAAGGAGGAAGAGATGCAGTCAGGTGGCATACTGAGGGAGAGCAGGGTGCCGGGCCGAGACCCAGGGCCTCCTCTGATGGGGGTGGGACAAGGCAGTGCTCTGATACTGCCCAGTGTGCCCAGGAAGACACTGGGGGAGAAGGCACAGGGACTCGCTCTAGGACTTGGGCGCCATAAGAAGAAAGGAAGTGGGGGCGCATGTGGAGAGGAATTGGGGACCTTAGGTGTCGTAGTGAAAGGGAGCAGCAGAAGGCGTGCTTGTGGAGCATCCCTGACAAGTGCATGCGTGGCCTTCACGTGACCCGGACCCGGCTGCTTTATTAATTAGGTCTGAGAGGGGGGGAGACAAGGCTCACGGGAGGTGACAGCAGCGACTGTTAGATTACATAAGACTCCCAGGCCATTTTTGGTTGGAGAATATCTCCTGGGGTGGGGGTGGTGGTGGCGGGTGGGGACCAGTGGGCCTGGACCTAGGACCCCAAAGCAGGATGGTTGATGGCGGTGGTGGTGGGGGGGTTGCCTTCAAAGCGCTGGGACTCATCCCCAAGACCCTTGTCCTAGGGCAGGAGCCATAATACAGCAGGTTGGGCATTATGCCTGGTCTCCAGCCAACTGGGGTTCGATCCCTGGCATCCCATAAGGTCCCCTGAGCATCACCAGGAGTAATTCCTAACTGTGGAACCAGGAGTAACCCCTGAGCATCGCTGAGTGTGACCGTCCCCACCCTCACCAAATAAATAAATAAATAAATAAACAAACAAATAAGGGGCCAGAGCGATAGCACAGTGGGTAGGGCATTTGCCTTGCACGCGGTGGACCCGGGTTCTATTCCCAGCATCCCATATAGTCCTCTGAGCACTGCCAGGAGTAATTCCTGAGTGCATGAGCCAGGAGTAACCCCTGAGCATCGACAGGTGTGACCCAAAAAACAAAAAAATAAAAATAATAATGAGAAAGAAAGAAAGATCCTCGCCCCTCCCCTCACCTCAGCAGGACCAGAGCCGTAATGTCATCAGCAGGTTGAAGCCGGTTACTTTCAGGAAGAGGATGCGGAAGGTGATTACCAACAGGTTCTGGTAGTTCAGGTTCCAGTCTGAAAAAAAGAAAAATATCAAGGGTTGCTGCGGTTAGAGGCACACATGCCCGGTCCCTACCACCCCCAGGACACTCCTGCCCCTTTCCCCACCGCAAGAAGGGCTCCAGCTCCTGCCCACCTCTCCCTTTGAGCCCCCATGCACTAGAAACTCATCACTGAGTTGTGCACAGTGCTCTGGATTCAAAAGGAAAACACCGGTTACACTTAGCCCTTCTTTTATTTTTGTGTCTCTCAGGGGATAGGGAAGGGGTCTCAGGACTTAGCACCATTCCTGGAGTGGGGCCCCTTTCTGGGGATGTTTAGGCTGAACCAACCCTAAGAGGGATGGTGCAGTCAAGATGGCCTAATTCGGGGAAGGGGGTGGTGGAGGCTGGGAGGCACACAGAGACCCCCACTAGAGGCAAAATCAGTGACGGGGCGGTGATATTTCTGCTGCTTTCCTCCCAGGAAGGATGGCAACACGCCAGCTGTGTGGAGGACACGGCTTCAGGAGGAAAAAGCCAGATGGAGGGTCAGAGCTGGGCGCCCAGAAGTTTCTCTTTGCCTCTTCTGACAGTGGGGCTACTGACAGGAGCACAGAGGCCGGGGCGTGAGTCACTGGAGCCAGAGCCTGGACCGCAGCCGCCCAGCTGGGGTTCGGAGAGTCCCAGGACGCTGGGGGTTCCAGAGAGTCCCAGGACGCTGGGGGTTCCAGAGAGTCCCGGGCCCGTTGAGCTGGGCTTCCGTTGCTCCTCACAGCACAGCTAGTCTGCCCGTTCTTTCCCGCTACCCCCACCTGCCTGTCCCCTCCTGCCCAAACCTGAACAGAGCCAGAGGGACCCTTCTCTTCTTACCTGTTCGAAAATTCTCCTGTACCAATGCAGCATTGCAGGGAAGGCCTAAAGGGAGAAGCAGAGACATTGATTTAGAACCCTGGTGGGGCGGTCCTCTCAGCCTAGGCCTCCTGGCGGCTGCCCCCTGGGCCTAATGGAGCTGGGGTCTTGAGCTGAGCTGAGGCTTCCTGGGGTCTGAGCTGAGGACTCCTGGGGTCTGCCCCTAGGCCTGGAGAGCCACTGACCCTGGCAGACTCCCACTGTGTTCCAGTGATGGAACCATTTCACTCAGCCAGCCAACAAGGGTGTGCGAAGTCCGTGTTCCCTCACCCTGGGGGAAGCTTCAACCTGGAGCTGAGTAGGGGAATGAAAACGCTATCCTGGGTTCCCAAGGCTGGGATCCCTGTACCCCCAATTTGTCCCTTTGTTTTCTCTGTCTCAGCAGATGGCTCCCTCACAGGGCCCCCCATGGGTCAGACATAAAATCCCGCTGCCTCTTGGAGCTAGCGTCTCCATTCCCTCCCAGCCCCGCATAGTTCTTGACCTTTGAATCCCAAAGGCCGTTGGCTGCCCAGCCCTTC
Organism: Sorex araneus; assembly: GCF_027595985.1. NCBI lineage: Eukaryota > Metazoa > Chordata > Mammalia > Eulipotyphla > Soricidae > Sorex > Sorex araneus. The sequence continues at coordinate 74,707,126 of NC_073304.1, forward strand.
TCCACTGCCTGCCGGGGCTTCTATCATCTCTCTGCTGCCAAAGCGTCTTTCCTGCCCCCACCCTGGCTCAGGGCATCCCCTCCCCACTGCACTCCACGACACTGCATCCCCCTGCTAAATGCCGGCCTGGGACTCGTCACTGTGCTTAGGAAGGGCCTGACCTGCTGGGCTCGGTGCTCTCTGGCCCTGGCCTCGTTCTTCCTCTGAGCTCACTGTCTGCTGCGCTTCTGCCTTCTCACTCTGCTCGCGTGTCAGGCCTCCAGCGGGGCCCCTCTGCCCTCAGCACGGCTGGTACCTTTTGACCCTTTTAAAATCCCGACTCAGACAGCCTTTTCCCCAGAGAGCCCTTCTTCCCTGACTTTTGATCCGAGATGGATGGTTTCCTGAACGCTGAGTTAAAGCTTATATTGCAGTCGGAAATGATCTAGCTCTCCCCTTGCTGCCGAGGATCTCCTCTGCCCCCCCTCCTGCTAGAATGGGGTTTCCGTGTGGACTGATTCTTCATCTGACTAGTTTATGCATGTTCACAATCAAAGTGTGTGTGTGTGTGTGGGGGGGGGGGTTGAATGCTTAACTGAGGTGGGGGCCTGGGAAAGCTCAGGAGTTGGGGGAGGGGTGGATATTAAGAAGGGAATTGGAGGGGCTGGAGTGATAGCATGGCAGGTAGGGCATTTTGCCTGGCACGTGGCCAACCTGGGTTCGATTCCCAGCATCCCATATGGTCCCCTGAGCACCTCCAGGAGTAATTCCTGAGCGCAGAGCCAGGAGTAAGCCCTGAGCATTGCTGGGTGTGACCCAAAAAAAGCAATAAATAAATAAATAAATAAATAAGGGAATTGGAATAGTCCAATATCCAGAACTCAGGGGCCTGAAAGAGGCCTGGTGTCCGAGCCTCATTCTGTGAGTCAGCAAAGGGGCTTAGAGCTGGAGCAGAGGCAGGCAGGCAGGGACTCTGTCCCATGTGGGCCCCCTGTGCCTTTCCCTGTCCCCTTGTCTCTGCTCTGTTTCCCAAACAGGACTGTCTGTGGCCTTCTAGAACCGGGTTCTCAGGTATTCAGTAACATGAGGCGGGTGGTAGTGGTGGTGGTGGTGGTGGTGGTGGTGGTGGTGGTGGTGGTTTGGGGGGCTGGGGGGCGCTTTGTTGTTGACAGTTTGTGAGGCTGAGACCCTCGGTCCGAGCCGCTTTTCGATACCATTGACGGGCAGCCAGGAGAGGAGGCTGTGTGGGCACGGAGGCTGCACCCACCTGAGCTGGAGTAGAATGTCACGTTGAAGGTGTCTCTGCAACTGAAACTGGCAGTGTCATCCCAGGCCAGGATCCCGTTGCTCTTGGACTCCGTGCTCTTCATGTCCAGCACGGTTGTGTTAGTGACGAGCACATCGGTATTTTTGAGGATATTCTTATCGGAACTGAAATCAGTGACTAGGCAGACGGTCTTATTGCTGGATTTAGACTTTGTCAGCTGGTACACGGCGGGTTTCGGATCCTTGATATCTGTGGGCCGAAAGGACTGGGGTTAGCAGCTGCTCTGATTTCCCTCCTGTCCCCAGCCCAGGCCCGCGTCCTGATGCCAGCCACGGGCAGAGCAGAGCTGCTCACCACAGAGCGGGCCCCAGGGACAGGCCTGGCCGCAGGGCCTGGCCAAGAGGTCAGGCTCTCAGGGAGCACTTCCTGCCAGGCCCTGCCTTCCGGTCAAGGACACCAACCCTCTAAGGCGGCCTAACGCTGCTGCTTGTTCTTCTCCTTCATGGGAACTTTGCCTGGTAGATGACAGCAGAGCCCCGGGAGGGTTTTGAGGATGGGGAAATGGCCCAGTGAAGCAAACCCCACATTTGGGCTGAGCACTGAAGGGATGGAGAGTTTCCAGAGGCCGCCATGAAAGAAGTCAGAAGGCACTATCGTCACCAGTTTCTCTCCTTGAGAAAGGTTTGGTTTTGGTCCGGAGGCCAGGAGAGATAGCCCACAGGGATGAGCACATACTTGGCATACAGGAGCCCTGAGTCCCACTCCTGGCCCAACCTGGTTTCCCCTGAGCCCCGCTGGGAGTGACCTTGGAGCACAGGAGTCCCCGAGTTCTACCAATGGGGCCCCAAACCAAAAAAGCCAAATCACTGTCACTGTCATTGTCATCCCATTGCTCATCAATTTGCTCGAGTGGGCACCAGTAACGTCTCCATCGTGAGACTTGTTGCTAACTGTTTTTGGCATATCGAATACGCCACAGGGAGCTTGCCAGGCTCTGCCATGCGGGCGAGATACTCTCGGAAAAACCCATATAATAGGTTTAAATTTCTAAATTATAAATCAGAAGGCCATGTCTACCCCAGCCCTGCCAGGAGACCCTGAGCAAGAAGCCGCCAGGTCCTGAGTTTCATCAAGTGACGGGGAGATGCCGTCTTGCCCACCTCCTGTTCTGACACGCCGAGGAGAGTTTCTCCAAATAAAACTGGGTCTAATCAAAAAGAGAGAAAGAAAAAAGAACAAAAGAAAGTATCTGGAGCCCTCAGGAGGGTCAGGCGAGAGCCAGGACAGTGCCGTGCCGAGTGGGACGAACAACCTGGCTTCTCGGCCCCTCGGAAACGGGAGTTGGGGTGGGGCGGGGCTTTTCCTCTGTGCTGGGAACATGGCTCAGTCTTTCCGAAGGATTTGGGGTTTGAATGCGCTCACATTGTTTATTCTCTCAGACCTCCTGCCTTTAGAGGAGGAAGCAGAGGTTTGCCAGGGGGATTAACACACTGGGGCCACCCAGAGAGTTTGGGGTGGGTGGGTGGGACTGCAACTTCCTGCCCCTGTGGTTCTCTCCTCCCACAGCTCCTCGCCAGGCAGGAAGGTTTCTCAGACCCACTATGCACCCCTCACCCCTTTCCTAAACCAGCCAGGGTGGCCCTGGCAGCACCAGTGGGCCCCGAAGCCAGGGAAATCAGCCCCTTGGCAGACGGGGTGCTGTGTCAGGGCCAAGCTGCCTGTGGTGTGGGGGGCGTCTGCGGGAGTGGGAGAGCAGGGGTGGGTCTGTGGTCCCACGTGAAGGACAGTGAGGCTTTGTCCTCCCTCACCACCACAGGGAGGCCTGACATCCTTGTCGGGGAAAGACTCAACCGGGAGAGGCAAGCGAGGGCCCAGAGCACCACGTACGCATTTCCGTGGATTTGTTAGTTATGGGCAGGCGCTGTGGGGAGGAGCAGGGGGAGCACAGGGAAGGGGGTGGAGAGGCTGCAAATAAGGTGCCAGTGGGTGCAGTTTGGCATTACAGGGGAAAGGGAGTTGCTGTGAGGACGGGAGACAGGAGACCTCCGGAAGTTCCCAAACCTACTTGACCTGCTGCCCCCACTCCCCCCCTTTCAGAAGAAGATGACTCCTGTGAAAGCTAACTTCTTTAAACAGACGGTGTCCCCCGCTGTACCTGAAGTACCCCCATCGTCCAGGTCATGTTACGGATTTCCTCAGCCCTGGCGGGAGGCAATATCATCTACTTTGGGTAACACAGAATTCTAGACTGTGTTATGCGGTCATTTAGCTATGCGTGGAAGGAAAAGTAAAAATCGAGTTAAAAATTCAAACTCCGCTTCAAGAGTGAAATAGTAAAGAAGCGCCGGCAGCTCTGGGGAGGTCAGCCTGACAGGACACCTCCATCACCACAGGAAACGTGATGGGGTGATGGGTGGTGGCGCGGCCTGAGGAGAGGCCTGGGGAGCACTGGATTGTGAGGAAGGCAGCAGGGCTGAGTGTGGACATAAAAAAAAAAACCAACTCTGAGTCTGTGGGGGGCTACTGGAGACAGGGCCGATTTTTCACCTTTGCTAGTGACAGAGAAAAAGGCAGCAGCAATAAATGAAGCCACGGGAACTGAGTGCCATGCAGCTTCTCCCAAGTCTCGGGCTCACTGCTGGGTGCGTGCTAGCTCTCCCTCTGTGTTTCTGCTGCTGTCTCTCCCACTCTCATTTTCAACCTTGTCATCTTCCACCCTCTCCGTCCCCCTCTGTCTCTCCTTTGAGCTCATTTTCCCAAAGTGTTTGTCTAAAACATGAAGTTGTTCTTGTGCAAAATAATTTAAGGACTCCCTATGGCCTATAATCTAAGGCCCAAGCTTCCTGGCATGACATGCAGGATCAATCACGACCTGGAGAGTTAGGTTTCTTTTTTCAAGTTGGGAGTGCTCACACACCCAGAGGTTTGGGGAAACCCTGTGGTCCTGGGTAGTAAAACCAGGGATCTCACATGCCAAGCCTGTGCCTGGAGCCATATCCCTGGTTCATAAGTCCTTTCCATGTCCTCTCTGAGTACAACTATGTCAAACTCTTTCTCTTGGCCACCTAAAATGTGAGCTGTGACTGCAAAGGTCTATCTTTGGCTCATGGCTATTTCCCTAGTACTTGCCACCAACTAAGTACTCCAGAAACTACTGTCGAATAAATTAGCGGGCCATAAATTAGTGACCATCAGACGAGCAAAATTCCTGCTTATTAGATTTTTTTTTTTTAAAGAAAGATGAATGAGTAAGCTTGATTTCTTCTATCTCCTCTTTCACTCTTACCCCATTTCCCTCTGGTACAACCTTATCTTTTTGTCTGAAAACAGAAATGAGTTACTTGTAATTGGAGTCTGTAGGAGTCCATCTGCTAGAGCCCTGAGGGAGAGACATCCTGTTCCACCTAGCAAGATAAACACATCCTACCACTGAGGAACTCTCAGAAAGTAGTGTTAGCAAGACTGAATCCATTTTTCACTGTGGAAGTTCAGCTTTTCTCAATCCTAACCTTTTATTTGTATTCAAAAGTAAGTGCAGCAACACATGTCCCAATGGTCTAGGAATTCACATCCCAAGGGCACAGCAGAGATTGAAATCTCCCTCACTACCAAATCTGTGCTAAGGCACTTAGCAACCCCCCAATGTGAGTGAACAACACTGACTGGAGTCCTCTCATGAAAGCAGGAGCGTTAAACTGGACATTCTTACCAGGAATAACAGAGACTCTGCTTCCTTGGCCAAACTGTATCCCAGAAGCAGCACTTTCATAGCCCACCCAGAGTCTCCTTTACAGAAACCCTTAAGTTTTTTGCTCCTTTAAGGGGTAGGTAAGCTTCTTAGAGCACAGTGAGGATAAAGAAAGGTGGTCTCTAGGCTATGAGCTGTCCATGAAAAGGGCTTGCCCCTTTGGTTTGAGTTTCTTTGTGTGTGGGGGGGGCGTCAGGGGGGTATACCTGGTGCTCAGAGCTTATTCTGGCTCTGTGCTCAGGGATCACTCCTGGCCGAGCACAGGGGACCACATGGGGTATGTGGGGATTGAACCCAGCTCAGCCATGTGCACGGCAAGCACCCTACCTGCTGTATTATCTTCCCGGCCCTTGATTTGTGTTTCTAAGTTGAATTTCCAGTTAGTTTCCCCACCGCTGGGTCTGGTCTTAAATCTGTGTTCTCTTGCAGGCCCTAGCTTTCCATTTCTCTGTGGTCTAAGAAGATATTTTTGCCTTTTTCTCCAACTTTATTATCAGATGTGTCAGGTATTGCATAGACCAAAATGTTTTGTTTTGTTCATTCTCAAGACCATGACTTCTATTTCTATACCTGGAATTCTCCTTTAATCATTTACTTTTTTTACTTTTTTTTTTGGTTTTGGGTCACACCTGGTGATGCACAGGGGTTACTCCTGGCTCATGCACTCAGGAATCACTCCTGGCGGTGCTCGGGGGACCATGTGGGATGATGGAAATCAAACCTGGGTTGGCCGAGTGCAAGGCAAATGCTCTACCCACTGTCCTATTGCTCCAGCCCCTTTCCTTTAATCATTTGTTTGTGTGCGTGTGTGTGTATGGGGGGTGTTATGTGTTATATATATGTATGTATGTATGATACTATTTTGGCCTCCTGAGCAATACTCAGGGCCCAGGATCACTCCCAATGACCAGGTGGGGAATGGGTCAGTGTGGGAGACTGGTGATGCTCTGCTTCTTTGGTCTTGTGATATTGAGGCCACAGGGTGATATGGCGAGGCCACGTGGTGCTGAAGACCAAACTAAGGTCCCTGTGCATGCAGGGTGTGCACCCCTGAGTTAGCTCCCTGACCTGCCTACGCAGATCTTACGGGAATCCTCCAGGCTTAGCCAGTCCTTTCTACTGTATGAACTTTTCACATCTGGCTCACTTTCCCACCAAGACCCTGTTCCTCTCCAGACCACAGTGCCTGTTGACATCATCAACTACCTAATACGATAATCTTCTTTTCCAGTTACTAACAACATTTTCTTTGGCCAGTTTTTAAATATGATTTGGGGGACAGATCAGGAAATTAGCTTAGACTTCTTCATCTTCAGTCTTAACATTTTATAGTGTTATGGTCACATAGAAGTCACTTAAAAATATCCATTGAGCAACATAAGGCCAAATTTTACTGTGTGTTTGACATAGAAAAACAGAGATTTAAGACTGATGGTGTTGTTGCCCCTTTCACAAACTCCTCTGGAAGACAATCAGTTAGAACACCTAGAGTTAAGCCTGGTGATAGAAATCACTGAAATCCCCAGGGGAAGGGATTAATGACATTGATCCACGGAGTTGCCAGAGGTGACGCTTGGGAGAACTCACCAGATATTATGGATATCCGAGTTCCTTTCCCAAATGTGAGTCGGCCTGTCATTCCTCCAGAATTCACACTTCAAGTGACACCATTACAGAAACTAACTAAACCCTCCTCTCCCTCAACCGAAGCACCGTGCTCTTCCAGAGGAGAGGAGAATCCCACTTGATAGCACTAGCCCTTCTACCCTTCTGTCTGGAAATCTACCATTAGTGTTCAATTCTCCTGCCCCATGCTATAGGATGCTGACTGGAATGTTGAGATTTTAAGATATTAAGAATTCAGCAGAGCAAAAGCCCCAACTCAGAGCAGCAATGTCTGGGATCTCCTCTTGGAAGCTCCAGAACTACTTGTACAATAATCCCCAAGGTCCTAGTCTGAGGATGTTTCTGGAACATTGGAAACTGGATGGGAAGATGTTGGGGGCAGGGTGATTCAAACCAAAGAATCATTTGGTATTCTAGGGAGAAACTGTTTGAGATCAACTCAACATTGTGGATTGAGAAGAATTAGCTATCAATGCCCACCCTTACTCCAGTCTACTTACTTGGCTGGACACTCAGTCTGGTCCCTGCTCCAAACATTAGCTTGTTACCACCGGAATAATCCCCACTGCAGGTAAAGTCTTTGCAATAACCTTCCAGATGTTAAACTTCTGGAAACCACCAGACTGAGCACACCCAACTTAAAAGGGCTCCCTGGGAATCTCATTTCTCAGTTCTATTATTTCCTAAGAAATCTGTTTGTCTTTCTTTATACAATAAAATAAGCTCTAGTATAGCAAAACATTGAAGATAATACTATTTTAGAAAGGCTATCATTTAGGTGCTGCACGATCTGGGATTGGCTCATAGTATGGTTGTTACCATTTTGCTATTGAGAAAGTGGACACTTTATATTAAGCACTGCTGGTAAAGGTAGACCCAACATGGAATTACATGATCCTGGCAGTGCTCAGGACCATGTAATTCCCAGGACTGGGATCCTGGACCATGGGCTCCAGTCTTTTGAGTCATCACCTTGATCCTAATAGAGTTTTGGGCCTTCTCCCAGGATAAAAATGCCCAGATTTCTATTTAAATGGTAATGGTACCAAAAAAAAAATCTGGAGGTGCTCTGGTTTAAGTTCAAACTTAAAAAAAAGCAGAGCTTGTTTGGGAGGCTGATAGAGAGGCTTATAGACCTTGAAAAAGTTCTGGGATCTACCTTTGCCAGCTATACTTAAAACAACAACAAATAACAGGACTCTACTAAACTCCAGAGAGAAGATTCAGCAAGCCAGTGTCCCCACACACCATGCTCAGTAGCCAATCCGGGGAATTCAGCTACCTGCTGCAATAAAGGAGAATTTGTGTTTGCCCTGAACTCATCACGTTTCCCCAAGGGCACTTAGCTAATTTCCTGAAGGTTCTGATTATCTGGTGCTGATGTTATCAGCTTTGCTTGAGAGCACAGAGTACCTGGGACTCTTTTTTTTTTTTTTAAATGTTTCTGTAAATTATTCTGCTCAGATTTTCATTTACTCAACTGGCTCTTGGCACTTCTGTCTTTAGTATAAAAAATGGGAACATTTTAAGTCACCGAGAAAGTGCAGACATGGAAAGCAAAGGTTTCAAATAGCCCCATGTTTGCTATAAATCCTTGGTTGTTTTCTTATTGGCCACTTGTCAGTACTTTATCCCTGGTCATCTGTGGGGTTGTACTTACGTGGGCCCACAGCCAGCCTAGTCCCTGCTCCGAAGGTCAGAGAATTATAACTGCCAGTCATTACACAGTAGGAGGCAGCTTTACAAGAACTGTCCCTGGGCAGGACCAGCCTGGGGACACTGATGTTTTATAAGATCCCCCCAAATCACCTTTTTTTTTTTTGACATGAGCAGGATGTTCGGTCTACAGGACCCTAATTCTCAGTTTTCTTTGTACTAACCGCCCAGACCTTCCCTGATGAAGCCTTCCCGGAGCGAGTGCCCATTCTGGAACCATACCGAGAGTGGAGGAAAACAGGCAGCTTCAGGGGGAAAGCCAGGGATTGACTAAGAAATGAGCCGAGGGAAATCTTAGAACACTGACAAGAGACAGGAGACCTTGGCTAGACTTAGCCACAGAACCGGGGTCTATAAAGGTTTTCCTCTTAGAAGGTGCTTCTATTATTCCTATGGGCAGAAACAGAGAGATTAAATAAGACATACAAGCAGCAAGGGGACCTCTTTTCTCTGAGGGTTGTGAGAATCAGGAATAAATCATCTTTGGGGCCTGAACAATCTTTTTCTCTGGAGATTTCTAAGACAAGGACTGACATCCAAAATAGCTCTGAGTGTGTGTGTGTGTGTGTGTGTGTGTGTGTGTGTGTGTGTGTGTGTGTGTGTGTAGACATTTTGAAGGTTGAGAGGGGTTTAGAATCACTTTTCAGTCAGAATTTCACAGAACTCTAGCTCGAAATTTCACTGGGAAGTAAAAAAGATTCTAAAGGTAAATACATTTGGAAAATGCAATTGATTATAGTTTCATTTTTTAAGACTGCTTACACTTTAGCATTTTAAAGACTCTGAAAGTCTTAAAGTTATTCAGTAAAGGAATATGAGGGAAAGGGGCTGGAGAGATAGTACAATGGGTACGGTGCTTGCCTTGTATGTGCTTACCCTGGGTTCGATTCCCAGAACCACGTATGGTCCCCAAGATTCCCGAGTGCAGAGCAGGAGTAAGCCCTGAGCAGAGCTGGGTGTGGTCCCCAAACAAAACAAAACAAACAAAAACGAACCAAATAAAGGAAATATAGTGTTTCCTTAAACGTAATTAATCCAAATATACACATATGTATATCTATTTAAAAACACATCTGTAGAACATACGCAAGGTTTATGTAAACGTTTCTTGGAAGTCCCTTCTCTAGCCCCAAGAATTAAAATTTTCAAGCCAAATTTTAGCCTCAGATTTTCTGTGTGCTGAATCTATTCTCTACCCTACTCCTGGAGACACAATCAGGGGCCTCACTGATACTATTTCTTTTGGATCATTATGAACCAGCTTCATTTTGTTTGAGCAGCGGCTAAACACACAGGCAGCTGGAGAGCTAATTCCCCTGCTACCATCAGAACTAGTTTGCGGGCAGAGAGGGATGTAATCAACATGCAGGACCCATATCACCAACATTTTGCAGGGTTTACCTGCTAGGAACAAAGGCAATGGAAAAGTCTTTCCCAAATCAGAACTGATTGATCTTCCTTCCCCATCCTTTTCACATTTTTTTTTTGTGAAATGAAGAAAAGTCCTTAGAACAATGTTTCCTGATAGTCTCTCAAATGGACACAGAGATTTAATATATTTATCATCAGAAGTTATTTTCTACTGCTAAAACCCACGTGTGCTGCTTTCCTATCTTGGGCATTGTAGTCTTTATGGCTATGAACTGGGGTTCTTAAGAAGTCTGATGGGCTTCAGACTTCCTGAATGTGGCCTGAAGCACCCCATGGCAGGAAGAGGCTTTGGAGAAGTACAGAAATGAATAGAGAAATTTCAGAGGAAGCTTCCCCAGAGAGACAAGTTCTCACCCACCCACACTCTTTGGATAAATTCTGTAATCTCCCTGTTCTGAAGTTTAACAACTCTCTCTGTTGGAGAAGACTTGTTAATGTCTAAACCAATATGTTTGAAACAGTTATTATCCCTTCACAGCCGCCTTCCCCGACTCCTACCCAGGAGGCAGTTTTCAACACCATTTGTTGGGTGACCCCAGTGAGCTGGGGCTTGGGGATGTAAGGAAGAAGGTGAGAAGATCCTGGTTTCACAGAGCTTACAGCACCAAACAGAGTGCATTAAAGACCAGCGGACCAGGATTGAAGATTGGGAGGCCTTCCTTCCTGCTGCCACTCCAATATTTGTTCCTTTGTGTTTTTTTTTTGGGCTATACCCAGTCGTCCTCAGGGCTTACTCCTAGCTCTGTGCTCAGGGATCCTGGAAGGTTCAGGGGACCATATGGGATTGAACCCTGGTCAGCTGCGTGCAAGGCAAGTGCCTTACCCCTGTACTATAGCTCTCATTCCTCCTACTGCACTTTCTATGGATCTCCGCTGTGATATGCTGACACTAGAGGGTGAGACATTGATCACTCTGAAATTCTGGATGACAGATTCTGCATTTTCTTCACTTGTTTCCTCATATCCGGCATAGTGCTTAGAATAAATATAACAGATGCTCAATATCTTGACTGAATGAAATATACCCTCTAAATATTTAATTCATTTTTAATGCTGCCCAATTCTTTTATTTTATGAGGCTATTTGATTTCTGTTTTGACTTCCTTCTGTATGGTTTCATTTTCTTTGTTTATTTATATATGCATATACGTATATACATGTATACACATATATGTATGTTTTGGCATTATTTGGTTTTTGGTTTTATGGAGGATCATGTGGTGCTCCTGCATGCACCAGTCCTTTGCGCCTGGTCCCAGCATTATTTGAATATTAAGTTTTTTCCTCAACTACTGATTAGATTATTAGATTAGTGAGGGCATGTCCAAGGTCTTCAAGAGTTTTACCTTAACCTCTTTCATGGGAGCTAGATAGTAACAAATATAAATTAGAGGGAGGGGTGTCATAATCAATGACAATTTCCTTTCTGAAAGAGGTGTTTTGCCTTAAAGAACTCAACCAAAGAGTCTATCTCTGTAGCAGTGAAGAGGTCAATTCCCATTAGCAGTAATTACCATTATAAAGCAAGCTACTATTGAGTCAGTAGCTAGAGATTCAAATTTTAAAATCTTTAAGTTTTATACATGAAACACTAGGCCAGAAAGTACAGACTCGTCATTTAAGAGCATTAGAGACTTTCGTCTTCGGCTCAAGTCTGAAGTCAGACACTTACTTGGATGTACTCGGAGTCTTGTTCCACTCCCAAAAGTGGGTGTTCTGCTGCCCGTGTCTACACTCTGCTATGGTGCATTACAAATACCTGCCTTCTACCACCTGGGAGACTGCATGGACTCCCCATCCCCCTTGTAGTCTAAGTCCTTGTCATAGCCTTGACTAGTAGGAACAAAATGTTGAAATTACTTGCTCAATGGTTCAGTGGTAGATTTCTCTGACCACATCATTTTATACTTAATAACACAGTCCCTGTAGTTTTCTACTCTTCTCCCTACCATGCCCAATTCCCATCGACCCAATTCAATGATTTTACCGATCCTTCAGAAACATTGAGTCCTGTATCTGGACTGCCATGATCACCACAGCAAGAAGGTTCAGAATAGGCAAACCAAGAACCAAGCAGATGACTTTTGGGACATGGGGTTTTCCTCCACAGAGGGCAGGAGGGTTGAGGGTAACAGTGTGGTAGTTTGGTTAACAACCAGCCTCTAGCTAGATGAGAGTCCAGTTCAGTTGAGTAATTCCTAGCTATGTTTCTTAGCAAGTTCATTTCCCAGGCCTTGATTTCCTCATCTGTAAAATAGGCCTAATTCCAGCTGCCTGATTTAGGATGGGTCTGAGCCTGGAAGAACATACAAGAATTTATAGGAGAGTAGAGTCATTGACATAGAGGCATTCAGTAAATGAAAGCAATGATATGCTGATTCTCAGTAATGCTTTACAGAAAAGGAAAGGAAGAGTTCTTGTAGCTAGAGGACACTTGTCCCTGTCCTTGGTCTCCCTTCCTTCAGCATGCTGGGGCATCTTAGCCCCTGACTGGGATGCTGTTGTGGAGGACAGATATCTCATGGATCCCAGGGAAGGTTTTGAGCCTCAAAGGGTTGAACTGCAGGGCTACCAAGAAAAAGAGCTGTTTTGAAAATGGGATCTGGATGATCTCACACATCTGTGGTTTAGAGACAAACAAAAGAAGGGAATTGACAGTATTGAATGATGACATGCCCTTGACCTTGGATTGCAAAACAGATTAACAAGCAATGAATAGGGGGAAGGATAAAGCAGATCAGAAGTAACACCAGGATAGTGTAGAGGGTCTTGGGCACCTTGATGGTGGTGAGGTGTAATAATTTACATTTAAGTCATACATGTCAACACTATTCGAACCATATTACCTAAAATATAACAATAGTGATTGAAACGATGAAGCTGGGAGAGAGCGCAAAGGACAGAGTGCATGCTTTGTATGGAGGAGACCAGGTTCAGTTCCAGCACGGCATGGTCATCTCTCCTCTACCCCTCACTGAGCTGGGAGTAATCCTAGAGCACTGCCGGCTATGGCTCCCCCAATAACCACACACAATGTCTCTCTGCTCAGACTTGGGGACTTGTTCTCTGGAAGCACCTGGGAAAGCCTTGTCTAGTCCAACCTCAATAGTCTCATGAGACCCCACAAAGCACAAAGTTGCTTCCAGACAACACAGGACTCTCTTCTCGATAGGGCAGACCCTCGCACAGCCCCCCTATTTCTGAGATGTCCTACCAGTATTTCCCCTTGATGTTGATCAAGAATCTCTCTTGGTCATTTCGTATTACTCACAGGGATGAACAACGAGACTGGTCCCTCCACCAAACTTAAGTTTGCCGTATCCTCCTGATACTCACAGTAAGCAAAGCCTTTGATGAAACCTGTCTCTCGTGACCTCCCTGCTCCAGTTACCGCAATGCTTCTGGGGGACAACCCAGGGCAGCACTGACCACTATTCCCAGAATCACAGGTGCTGTCTTACAGCTGTCCTGGATCTCCTGGCCTTGGTGTCGGTTGATTTATCCTTCTCCCTTTACTGTCCAGACATGGGCAAGACCACTCCATGCTCTTTGCTAGCTTTGTTTCTGGAGAGCCCTACTTTTAGGAGCTCCTGTCCCGGAGGAAAAAGTTCCATAAGCATTTTTGAAAGATGGGAAGAGACACATCATACTCCTCCCTACTTTGGGTATGAAGAAGTGAATGCACACAGAAGTCATGGTCAGCACAGACGGAGTCCAACTCTCGGTGGCTGACCTCACATTGGGCCTTGAGGCCACATTAGCATTTGGGACCAGCCAGACTCAGATAGTGAAGGGCTGGGCCTGTCCGGCAAGGCCTTGGCAGATGCTTTGACCCTGAACCTCTGTCTCCCCTTCAACGTGAGTAAGACCTTCTCCCCCCTCACTTCTTTGACCGTTTGTTGGATTTGAAGCCCACCCTCAGGGAAGAGAGTGCCACCAGGGGACATACTGAGAAAAGGGGAAAGAGGAAGAAATGAGGAGGGGCAGGAGAAGGTTTGGGAATGTGACCATCTCAGAAACTGAGGTCAGATCTTGAGGAATGACATGTTCTCCCAGATCACATGGAAATCAGAAATTGGCCAGCAGCCAGGGCAGGGAGAGCCGTGGTGGGGAGCAGGAAGTCATTTGTACTGGAGGAGGATTCCAGGCTCACTTTCTTGGTGTGATCACCACGTGGGTCCCTTCTCCCAAAGTGAATCTATTAGTTCCATCGTCACACTTTGAGTAGGTACATAGCAAACGAGGTTCTGGTGTTGCCAACCTCTCGTGCCGTGTACATGCCCTTCACAGCAGTCCTTCAGGCTGTGGGACTAGAGGGGCTGATTCTGAGATTTTCCCCCTGGGCTGGGCACTGGGAAGACTTGCAGGAACCTCCTCAGGGGTGTGCTGGCTCCAGCCCCACTCCTACTCACGGCCCTTCAGTTTCCTCTTCAGTTCCCAGCAAACACAGCCTCTTGCTTTCCCCCTCACCAGGCAAACAGAACCTTCACACAATTTTGCGCAAAACCTGCCTCCTACACAGTCTGGGTGGGTGTGAGGATTTCTAAAGATACCAGGGAGCAGGCGGGCATTTCCCCACCTCAGCTGCAGTGCCTGAGTGGAAGGCGCCATTTTCTTGGGGACCTATGCAAAACTCGATTTTTCACAGTGACAGAAAGAGTAGGAGCATTTCAACGAGCTCATGCTAAAATCATGCCTCCGCATGACTCAGAGGCACTGCGTCCCCCCGGCTGAGCGGGAGCCATGGTGAGTCACCCCGACTCACTTCGGTTTCTGTTCTCATCTCCCATAGGGTGCCTACCACCAACTGGGATTTTCTTCCTTAAGAAAGTCAAACATTCCAGCTGGTAACTGACTGACTTCTTTCCCATAAACACATCTGGGAAATATGGCCTTTGTCACCTTGGTTCTGGTTCCAGTCGAGGTCCCAGTGTGCAAGACACCCACAGCACTGTCTGGACACACACATATGTACCTTGTTAATAAGACTGGAGTTCTTGAGGGGAAGGACCACATCTCTGTCCTTTCTTCCTTCTTTCCTCTCTTCCTCACTCCCTTCCTCTGACTCTCTCTCTGCTCCCTCTTTCTTTCTCCCTTGCTTTTACCTTTCTTTCTGCACAAATTATGATCCTTGGCTTGCTGATGATACTCAAGAATCATTTACAGAGTTGAACTTTCCTTTACTATGATAATTATTGGGACAGGAAAGGCTCGTTTGGGGAGAGATTAAAAGATAAGTATCCTCTGAGTAAAGATAATATAGAAACCAAAATACAGTGAGGTTCATCTCGATTCTCAGAAAAGAAGTAGCAACTGAATGAACAAATAAGGCATTGTCTCAAAGGAAACTCAAACATTTTTTTCTCCTGATACCAAGACAGTGATTCTCCTTACGGGGTAAAAAGAATTAAATGGCAGGGAGCTGAAGAGATAATACAGCAGGTAGGAAGCTTGCCTTGCATGCACCTGAGCTGGGCTCATTCCCCGGTACCCCATATTGTTCTCCAGAGCTCTGCCAGGACTACAGAGCCAGAAAAAAGTTCTAAGCTTATTGATATTTATGCTAGGTGGGGCCCAATCTCACACACACACACACACACACACACACACCCCTCAAAACAAACAAAACCCAACAATCCCCCCACTAAAAAACAAAAGACAATGAACATTGTATAACTGAGACTTAAACCTGAAAGCTTTGTAACTTTCCACATGGTGATTCAATAAAACAATAAATTAAAAAAAAAATTTCCAAGGAGAAAAAAAGACAAAAAACCCCCCAACAAAATAAGAATAATACTGCAGAAGATATATATATATACGCATATGATGATCAGCGATAACAAAATAATAGTATAGCAATAATCATCATCATCATAATGATAATAAAAGAAGCAATATAATCCAATATTTTATCATAGAGCAGATGATGACCTACAGATATAAATGTAAATCAACTTTGGAGGTGGGGGCTACTCATTTCTTGAGATCTGACTTACTTGGGATGACCAAAAGTTGGGTGCCAGTTCCAAATGTAAGTTTCTGATATCCTGTTACACTCTGACATAACTCTATACAAAATGATACCCTGTACCTAAGTCACCACGTGGGATTTCAACACAAGGCACCCACAAGTAGTTACCAGAATGTTCCTGCATCTGTGTGTGCATGCGCCAGAGAGAGAGGAAACATATAATCTTACTAGTGAATTTTCATTTCTCCAAGATGACAAAACAAACAAAACAAACAAAAACAAAAGCAGAACTGAATGGGAGGTTCAATTTGGTATACAATAGATTATATTTAAGATGTTATGAACATTCAGGTAGATGAAGTCATTCACATAACCACTGAGACTCATTTCTAGGCAGGACCAGGATATAGTGTACATATTTCCTGCATGAGTGAAACTTACAGATCTGGTCTAATGTAACATTATCATTACTAACTTATCCTCTTACTTATTCCCTTATTTTTTTTCCCCTCTGTAACAGTGCCAGGAATTTAACTCAGGGCCTCATACATGCTTAACCTCTAAGCCACATCTTCAATCCTTACTTTCTAATTTAGACCATAGAAAAAAACCAAACCAGAAAAAAAATTAATGAAAACAGATGTCCTTCTACCATAATATGAGTCAACTTATTTTATGGAACTTACTTGCTTGAACAAATAGTCTTGTTCCTGTCCCAAAGACAAGTTTGAAGCTCCCAGTAGTCCCCACAGTGATTTGCATCATGACAAAAAAGACCTTTTCCTCCCAGTTTGGTACCACAGCTGGGAAGCAGGTCTAGGAAGGCCATGGGAAAGATCCTAATACGAAGCACCTTTTTTTTTTTTTTTTGGTTGGGGAGAGTGATAGTACAACACGTAGGGCATTTCCCTAGCACGAGGCTGAGATCCCCAGCATCCCATATGCCACCCCCCCTCCCCCCAAGCACCTACAGGAGAATTCCTGAGTGCAGAGCCAGGAGTCACCCCTGAGCATTGCTAGGTATCAGCCAAAAAGAAAAAGAAAAATCATCATTTTTTTTTTAAAAAAGAAAGACCTTTTTGTATTCCCCTAGTTAAACCAAATTAGTTTTGTTTTTTCGTTCATGAAGACTCTCACATAGCCTACCTACCAACTGGAAAGTTAGTCCACTAAACACCAAAGTAGTCATAGAAAAGTGACTCAGGGACCAGGATCCTCAGGTTTTAGTTCCAGCCCTAGTTTCACTGGCTTTATAGTATTTTGGACAAATCAACCCACTTCTGTGGGTCTCAGTTTCTTTATTGGAAAAGTAAATGTGTATGAATTAATATGATTTCTGGACTCCCTTTCAGAGCTAAGTTTTTTTATCCAGCAAGATCCAAAGTGGCCTCAGGGTTGCATTTTTAAATAAAATTCACAAATGAGTCAAATTCTTGCAGATCAGTTGCACGGATGGCTAGTCTGCAGGGAGAGTCTAAGAAAACAGTAAAGGAGCAGAGAATTAGAACACGGGAGCTTCCATGGGGAATTGTTTAGGCCTTGGAGTAAACATTCCAGTGGCTCTCGGTTTTCCTATGAATAATAGAGAAGCCTTTAGATTTGGGACATCCACATGAGGATTTCCCAAAACCCCAACTTAAAGTCATGGAAGTATCTAAGAGAAAAGAAAGTCCATGTATTTCTTAATTCCCTGCAAATGGCATTATTAGGATCTGTGACATAATGTGTAGATAAAAGAAGGGATCAGACAGGTAGTGGCTTGAGTCTTGTTTTTAAAAGTCATTATCACTGTTGTCTTGTGAGTATACTCCTGCATTATAAGCTCTGAAAAGGGGTTAATATTATTTCTAGGTTAAGTTAAACTCTTGATTAAAAAGCCTATTCCTTTGGATTTTAGAATTTGCTTACAAAATGGCCCTAGAAATCCATCACATAAACTCTGAAGGGTAGATTCTGCCTGGCCAGGAGTGAGATCCCAGATCCAAAGATGCTTGGACTTTGTGGTCTCACACTGGAAGAGTGTGGGGTCCAAGTGAATAATGACGTATTCGTGTCCTGCACCTAGTCAGGTACAAAACAAATCTAGAGCTCTAGATGGAAATCAGAAGTCCTGGGTCCCTTTCTCTGCCCTTCACTGCCTCTTCTTGAACAATGTTTAGTGTAAAGGGACACAATCTCTGGAGTGAATTGGAGTTGGCTTATTTGGGGGTGTGGATAAGATTGCCTTGGATAACTTCTTCCCAGTATTTCTCTGAATCTCTGGCAATGGACTTAGAAAGGGTCTTTTAGGTCCTGGCCATGCAATTTTCTTTTCTTTGATGCCTTTTTCTCTATTTGGCTTCAGTTAGCTCAAATCTAGTGCTAAACACTCTAATACTGGACAGGGCTTCTGTCAACCTCATATGTTGGGAAAAGAATCAGTGATTTGCTAAATTCCACCCCCAAAATATGCTCATTTGATTTTTGAACACTTTGACTCATTTATCGGGGTGCCATAACTCTTAATACATCAGCACTAGATTATAGCTCATAATAAATAAGATACAAAAGACAAAATAATTTTTGTCATGTTCCCCATCACCAGCAGACTCTGTAATTGCTATCGACTCTTACACTTACTCAGCTCCACTTGCAGTGAGATGCCAGACCCAAAGGTGAGGGAGTTTTTCCTGTTCCCCAGGAGCCACACAGTGTTGATGCTTAATAAAAAGCTCCTTCTGCCCCTCCATCCCTTTTCCTGACTTATATCCTAGTAAGTTATAAAACCTTGCTAATCTATTATTGATCAAGTATTACATGATCAATACATAATAATATAATTAACATACTGATGCTTGAGTCATTCATACGAGAAACCCCCCATCTTCTACAATGGAATGATTATTGGTGCTAGGGGCCCAAAAGGGCATTGAGGACTTACCTGCCACTTCTAGAGAAGAGTGAGACCTGAGGCTAGCACTCTGCTCCACATTACATTGCTAGCTGCTAGCAGAGATCAAAACGCAGGTCTATTTGATTCCCCATCTAATTTTTCCCTCTCCTCCACTTACTGAATTCATGGTATCATTTACTTTATTCTCTTTTTCCCCTTTGGCAGAAAAACCTGATTTTTCCCCGTGTTTGATTTTAATTAAACAAGCATTTATGAAGCACTTACTTTGTTAAAGGACCAAATTAGTCACTTCATGGGATACAAGAAGAGCTTTTGCTCTCAAAGATCTTATAGTTTTAATAGGATGATCTCTGTAATGAAAGGCTTGTATCACTGTGCATGTTGTAGATTGTCCAGGAGGTAAGAGGGTGAGGGCAGTGGGAGCGAGACCTGGGGAATGACTAAACTCTAAGTTTTATGCATGAAGCCAGGCTATTTCTGGAAAAGTCAGGTTTGTCCTTATTGTTTGGGTGCTAATCTCTGTTCTATTCTGACCTAAGAAAATGAGGTCTACTATTATTTCCAACTCTTCTTTGAGTGATTTCCATTTAAAAAAGTTTTCAGGAGGGTATTCGATATGCCAAAAACAGTAACAACAAGTCTCACAATGGAGATGTTACTGGTGCCCACTCGAGCAAATCTATGAACAAAGAGAGGACAGTGCTACAGTGCAGTGCTACAAACTTACATTAACAGGTTTCAATTGATGAAACAAGGATGATGCACAATAAACATTTGTAGAAGCCTTAAATAGGATAAAGAATAAACATAGGGGACTTAGGGGGTCAGTGTTTACCTGGAGATACCAGAAGCAGAGTCCCCTTTCCAAAGGTGAGTTTGTTGTACCCTGTATTCACACTCTATAAAACCCCCATACAAAAACATCCTGCAGGGCTGGGCTTTTCAATCTCTGATCCACTTTGGAAAGGGGAAAGAAAACTGTCCTTCACAGATAACCAATTACATACAAAGAGGTTGACAATGTACACATATCACACCTCATTTGGGCCACAATTGGGCCATGACTTAGATATCATACCTGTTTTAGAAAGGAAGAGCCAGAGATCTGAGACAAAGCAGACTGAACCAGTTCTGTTCGAACAAAGACACAAATATCCTGGATGCAAGGAGAATGTTTAGCAGAAACATAAATCTTGGGAGGAGCTGCTAGGAGAGAATCCTTCCCTGTCCCTTCCACAGTGAGATTGCAGCCCCAGTGCAATTAATTCTCTTGCTCTAACCAGACACTATTCGAGTAACAGGATCCTTAAAAAACACCAGCTCATTCTCCATTACACAATCATTTCTTGAGACATGAAGACATTTTGTCTCCAATCTTTCTATTATTGCTCTGATACTCTACTTACCTGGCCTGACCAGCAGTCTAGTCCCACTCCCAAAGATCCTTTGAAAGCCTCCATCATTCCCACAGTGTTTCATAGTAAAGCTAAAACACCCACAAGCCCACTCCTTCTCAGAACCCAGCCTGAGAGAGAAGATTCTTTCACCCACGAGAGGGGCTACATCTTTTTTTTTTGCATTTTGGGTCACACCCAGCGTTGCACAGGGGTTACTCCTGGCTCATGCACTCAGGAATTACTCCTGGCGGTGCTCAGGGGACCATATGGGATGCTGGGAATCGAACCCGGGTCGGCCGCGTGCAAGGCAAACGGCTTACCCGCTGTGCTATTGCTCCAGCCCCGAGGGGGGCTACATCTTAACTTCCTTTTTTATATTGCACATAAACCACAGACCACCCACCACCTATTTGGGCATTTATTAAGCAACATTTCAAGGGAAATCTCCACTTACCCTCATCTCTGCAACTCTCACCATCAAACTCACAATTTTCAACTCTATTTATCCAACATACGTTTCTAGTCCCTTGGTCTCCATTGTGGCTATCAATTGTTAGATTCCTGCCATCGTGTCTCCCCTAATTTTAACTTCAATCAATCTGAGACTTTATGGAGTAGCATCTAGGTCATGAAGAGTGACAACCTCCTGCTCTTTCTTCCCAGTCAATCTGCTTTACAGCTGTGGTAGCTCAGTTAGAGTTTGGTTACTTCTGCCCCCAAAGTCAAAGGTCTTTCTGATAAAAGGATACCCGGGTTGATTAAAAAATAATAATAATAAATCAAAAGCCTAAACAAACACTACTTATCTTCTCTTCAGTTCTTATACTTTGCAAATTTACTATTTTTCCATTGATCTTGCAGGTAGTGTCATGGCTCTCTTTTCAATTAAGAATGAGTACAACTCGATGAAACAATACTACTAGGATGTTAAGGGGCGGATAAGGGATCCTTCTCTAATCCCTAATTTAAATTTTCTGAAAGTGAGCAGGAAAGGCCCTATTCCAACTCATTAGGTGTTCCAAATGTTACACCCTGAGAGGAAACAATGCAGGTAATAAGAAATTCTGAAGAACTAGGCTAACTTGGGACAACGTGGAGTTTTGTTCCTTTTCCAAAGAAAGGTTTTGGAAACTCCCAGTATTTTCACAGCAATAAAAGTATTTATAAAATGGCTTCCCTTCTCCTGACATTTTCACCTGGGTTACCTGTAAGTAACTGTGATTCATTAGATGAGAAAGACTTTTATCTTCGCTTATAACTCCAGATATATGTGAAAATAGCTGCAATATTTTCTTCATGTAGAAGAATTAGCTAAGGCTTGTTAGGAGATGGCTCAAAAGACTGAAGCACATGCTTTGCATGTGAGACATCTTGGTTCAGGCTCCCAAACCAAATGATTCCTCCAAGCACTGACAGGAATTGTATTTGAATACAACTGGGTGTTGACCCCAAAATCAAGCAAAACAAAATAAGGAGTTCCATTAGCTGACCTCATTTTTTTTTTCTTTTTGGGTCACACCCAGTGATGCAGAGGGCTTACTCCTGGCCCTGCACTCAGGAATTACTCATGGCGGTGCTCAGGGGACCATATGGGATGATGGGAATCAAACCCCAGTTGGCCGCATGCAAGGCAAATGCCCTACCAGCTGTGCTATTACTCCAGTCGCAGCTGACCTCAATTTTTATTATTGTTCTGAAATAAAGTATTTTATCCATATAGAGCATTTAATAATTAAAATTTTTTCATACCCATTTGCTTATCTGGTTTAAAATAATGTATGAGGAGATATGAAATATTTTCATATTATGTGTGAATAAATTATGACCCAAATGTACTAATTAAACCAGACATAGAAGAACTGGGAGTGTTCAGTTAAGTTTTCTCTTCTATTGGGGTTGCAAAAAGGCAGTACTCGGGGGTACCTTTGGTTTGGGGGCATGGACCAAGGTGCCCTGCATGCAAAGCATGTGCTCCAGTCTTTGTGGTGTTGGGATCAAACCCTGGCCTCTGGCACGCAAAGCATACTCTCCAGTTCTTTGAGTCATCTCCCTGGCCCCAAGCTTTCTGGCTTTCTATTTAGGATTCATTTCTGGAACGGGCAGAATGTTCTGGAATGTTATTCTTGGTTCAGCTCCATGACTCTTTCTCTCCACGGCTCGATCTTTCTATCTTCTGTGCTGTTACTTTCACATTTCTTTCCACATCAGAATGCTTTTAAGGCTGCATAAACCATTAATTTCTTAACACTTGGGCCCTGCAAATACTGCAGTAAGTTCAATGGGCCTCAGTAGCCACATTAAGTCTCCTACTTTTGTGACATATTGCCTACTTACTGGGTTTTACTGATAATCTTGTCCCACTCCCCAAGATGAATGTGTTATAAATCACAGTGCCATGCGGCCTGACACAATGCCCAAGCTACCTTGATAATAGATTAATGTGATTAACATACGTCTCTCCTCCTCCCGAGAGCTCTGACTGGGATTCCTCCTTTTCATTACCGGAATAAAGACTAAGCCATGGAATTTAGCCTCTTTGCAGGACCCACTAATAGTGATGTAAGAAAGTCTGATAAGGGTCCTAGAGATATTCTCCAGACAATTCTGATAAATGACTGTCAAGACAACTCTCTAGACAACACTTTTTCAAAGAGACTTGCAAAATTTCACCCAGTAATCTTGTTTTACTAGACAAAGAAAATCAACTCTGATCCCCATTTTGGCTTAAGAATCAACCCGGGTACACAATGTCATGCAGAAGCATTTAGCAAATGGCTCCTGTCTGTTAGGCAACTGTTCTTTATCACTTCAATGTAGTAAAAAAAAAAAACTGTTTTGTGAGCATAGAGGGTAAGATATATTTTGAATATTAGGAACGGGGACCGATCCATGTTTTTATTTGTTTTAATGGCTTTTTATCATTGAACCCCCAAACTAAGGAATAGAGATATTTAGACATACAATCTAAGACTGCAAAGTAGAGGCATTAGGATCAATAATAAACTGTTACTTACTAGAACGTACAGATACGGTAGTTCCCTTTCCAAAGACCAGTGCATATCCTCCCTGGTTAAGCACAGTGAAATGAGGTTCTGCAAATACCTCATGCACCACGCACTCACTTCACCTAGTATACAGCACTATAAGCAGTGGAAACTTGTATTCTGGTTTTGTCCTTGGCAAAGAATTCAGTGAGCTTTCAGTGTTTGGATATCAATAACAGCACGCTGTTACTTCTTAATGAGGTAGATGATGGAAGGGTCTACACTTACTCAGTAATTATTTACTAAACACCTCCACACAAAGGCACAGGGATACAGTAGAGAACCTCTTGGACACTGTCCCTATCAACCTGGTGCTTATCATGGGGGAGGCAGACATCAGAAAATATATAGATGTCAAGAAATTCAAGTGCATGACTCTGACTGGAGAACAGAATAGAGAACACCTCGGTAGTGGCTGTGTTTAGAAGCTGTAAGATTGGCCGTGCAGGTCAGGTCTCTCTGAATTGGTGACGTGTGACATGAGATTCAGCAAGAGAGGAATTAATCATCTTCTCTTAGTTGCAGATAAGCAATTTGAGGGCCTGGTAGATCCACAGCCTCTGTGATGGCATGGAAGCTTAGATCACGCCTTCTCTCTGCTGACAACTATATTTAGTTCTACCACCTAAACTCCTGGTTAGAAAAGTTATTCTTCTAAAGAAAAAAAAAGAAACTTGGGGATACTATATGAGTAACTGGAACCAGTCGTACTTGGTGTTTAGGGCATCAAGATTGTAAGAGGATGCCAACTGGTAGCAAAGGTATTGACATTCCAGAGCGGGTATTTCTGATAGAGCTGGCATGGGGATGGGTGAGCAGCCTTATTAAGTTGACTTTAGTAATAAATTTCAAATAATGCAAACCATGAAAGAGCAGAATGAGCACTTACAGCTAGGTCAGGGAGGGAGGGGTTGAGGTGGGGAGTATTCTGCTCCCCATTAAATTTGAAGAAACTGAGGGCATCTAGCAGTCCACTCAGATTTCCAAAATATGTTACCTGCCTCAGTCACTAATAAAAATCAGAATTCATGGCAATACTTACTAGAGTTCACCTTTAACACGGTTCCTCTCCCAAACACCAGTCTCTGAACATTTGAACCCCACAGTGATCGATTTCACCACAAAAACCAAATGCTACTCACTTTCTTTTCTTTGTATTCTATTTGGTCAAACCCAGCGGTGTTCACGACTTACTCCTGGTTCTGTGCACAGGGATCACTCTTGGTAAGCTTGGGGACCATGTAAGATTCAGGAGATTGAACCCAGGCCAGCCTCATGCAAGGAAAGTGCCCTACATGCAGTTATATCACTCTGGCCCCATCATTTTCAAGCACAGGAATTCTCCCAGAGTTCTTTCATTTGCAACCCAGTTCAACACTAGGCACTCATTTGCGTAAACTCAGTAGAGTCTTAAATTCACATAATCTTTGGAAAGGTAGGGAATCTTAGAAACCATTTATGATAAGCCACCAATGTCGCGTATTTCTCACCCAAGAGATCTCAGGCTTCTGATGATCTCCAGGTCAGTGATGTTCACCAATTCTTATGACCTATTTCTTCAAGATTAAAATGGCTCACTGTACATCCAAATTAAATTAATTCTCTTTTATAGACAAGGTCCATGAAGATTGCTCACAATTAATAATTACTCTCCAGTGGAATTTTTGATAAATCCCAACTTTCAGAGAAAACATGAGTCTGATCACCCAAAGTTTTCAATGAGATGTTACATATATTATCTCAGTTGAGTCACAAAGTCCTTTTAGTTAGGCAGAGTTGGAGTCATGATCTCCATGCTATGGACAGAGAGGTCTTTCTCTCTAAGGTATCCCCCCCTGGCCATGAGTGAAGGATGAGTAAATCCACATTGTCTTTTGGTTCCTAGCTGAATGCCTCAATGATTTATTTTGTATGAATATTGCTCATATCACCTTGCCTTTCAAATATCCCCTCCCTTCTTTATTCTCTTTCCCAATGAAACAGATAATATCATCCACTGCAAAAACAATACTTCACCCTCTGAAGGGTGGAAAGCAACCTCCAAATCAACTCTTTTTTCAGAACAATGTCTTTTAAATCCTCACATGTTTTCTGTGAGCCTGGAGATAAGCATTACCAATATTTCAGTTGCATTAATTTAGAAAAATGAGGGGCAGAGGAGATAAATCAGAGTGATGGTTATAAAGACTGAAGCTTGGTACAGACGGCAATATAACGAACCTTAGAAAATGCAGGCCTTTGCCTTGCTATGGTGAGCATGTCCACATCACTCCACTACTACAAATATAGAGAACATCATCTTTTTCCACCTTCCCTGCTTCTTGAGACAATCATATAAGGGATGTAAAGAAATAAGGAGATCATTTTTATTGTTTTCCTTCTCTGAAGAAGATGAACCTTAGATAGCAGTGGTCTTTATCCACAACAAATTTGTGTAGGCATCAGTGCTTCTGCATAAGAGCAACCCTATAGATTTTTAACACAAGTTTGAGGCAGATTAATATGGAGGAGCATAGCATGCTCAATTTAATAACTAATGTCTGCTTCAATTTGGAAACAGAATTGTGGCTAAGCCCCAGTACTCACTTGACTTGACTAACACCCTGGTTCCTCCTCCAAAAGTCAGCTTGCTCCCAGCAGTGTTGGTGACACAGTGATTTAAGGCCCAGCAAAAAACCACAGAGACCAAGGAAATCACACAGAGAACATTTCCCGACAGAGTACATTTTCTGGGATTTTGATAAAGTGGTGCAGTTATGATGTTTAGGATAATCCTGTTTCCTAGTCCTGCACCCACTTTTTAGAGCTGAAATGTTTTCAAGTGGGAACATCCTTAGATCTATCCCAGAAAATATAAATCAGTCTACACATTTTTTTTTAAAGAGAGAGCAAGAGAGTGAGCATTCTATATTTTCTGATTTATCTGCATTGGTTGATTGGCTGTTTGAGCATAAATCTATGAGTGAGTGAGCATTGTAGCTCACTACAACTCTCCTTCATTCAGGGACTTAAAATCGGACAATTTTAAATCCCTGGAGGATTGATAATAGGAAAAGTTAAGAGTTCTTGGACATTTTAGGACCTTTACACATCTAGAATGAAAATGCTGACATACTCACATACCAACACACACCCTAGTATGTGAATCTTCATGCTGGGTGCACCCAGGCCTTCAGAAATAGCTGTGCACTTTGTGTCAGTATTACTTCTCCAGGTCCAGACTTCAGACTCCCTCCAAATATTTCAGAGTTCATTTGTCTGCGAGATTAGTACTAAGGAAGTGGGTGGGTGGGCTTCCAGGGGGAAGGGTGATGGAGTATGATGAGGCAGCCATTCTTGGCAAGAAAGGAATACTGCACTCAATGGAGCCTCTGAGATGGGAACGACTGAGAATCACAGACTCAAGAAAAACAAGCCTTGTATGTCTGTCTTCTAAGCTAGCATGCCCATTCTGAATAAGGACTCACATACTTCCCCAAGAGTTGAATGTAAGACTGGACAGGGGTTTTGGGGGCGCCTCACATGCCTTACTAGGGCTATCTTTCCCTATGGCACAGACCCCTTGGGATTCTCAGGTTCCTAGAAGGGACCCCCTCCCCCACCCCCCTGCCCACGTTCATCTATTTCCCATTCCAGTCCATGTGGAAAGAGATCTCCCAGGAGGGGCAATAGACACATTTTCTAAGTTTCAAGACCATAGGACCTTATCCATCTCTCTTTTTGATTTCTTTTACAATCACTCACCAGGCTGTACCATTAGCTGAGTTCCTCTTCCAAAGTACAGCCTCCCCAAGCTTGAGCCTCTATCAACACAGTGCTGGCCACCTTTACATGAACCGGTCCTAGTGGTCTCCACGCACTCTCCCCCTCTGCTCTCTAGAATAGGCTTGAAAAGTCACCTCCTTCCTCTTTAAGTGAATCTAAACCTTTTTTTGTGTGTGTGCTGCTGACAGGCTGAGCTGAATAGTCCCTCCTCAGAGGTTATCACTCTGGGGACAAATGGTCTGCAGCAACAATAGTTTTCCTACCTCGGGGGCCCCCTCCCCACAGAAAGCAATTACCTGTCCTTTTGAGAGTGTTTAAATTGGAAGGAATTTTGCTTCCTTACTCCTATTTCCTGGTATAAAAGGCAGCTTGGTGGATATTGTGTTTGGACCTCTTTCTATAGCTGTACTTGGGAAAGTCTGATAGACTCCATGTGTCCTCTGCAAAGGCACCCGAGTATTGCCCACATTCCACCTTCGGTCCCAATCCAGGCATCTCTTTCTTTTTTCCCCCCTCCACAATGACCCCTTTCTTTCCCCATTTACTGCATACGGAAATCATACCTCACTATATTCTAGACACCAAAGTCCCAAATAGGCTTGAATAATTTGATGGCCTATTTGGTTTTTTTTTTTTGGGCTATCAAAATAATAAAAATAGAAGGAACAGGTCTCAGCTTACCTTTTCATCCTCTAGGCTTGAGTCATAGAATTTTAACATTTGGAGTTAAAAGGGAGTTCAGAGATGCTTTAGCTCAGTGTCTAATAAGGAGGCACAGAAATCCCTTCTGTAGCACCCCATGGCTCTCTTTAAGGGCTTGGTATGAAGAGTTCCAAGGAAGAAAACACAGTACCTCTCAAAGGGGGTCTTACCCTGCAAGAAGCTTTGCTTTCTGGACTCTATAGGAGGCTAAGAGTCATTGCCTTTCACCCACTGGCTTGGAGTTGGTCTTTTGTAGCAACTCTTCCCTCATCTATGTGACAGCTCTTCAAATGTTGGAAAAGACTCACTTAGCCCAGTGGATCTTCTCTCAAGTTTTAGAGAAACCTGAGAGATAATTTCAGTGGTTTAGTTTTGTTTTCCTCCAATAATGCTCCAGAGCTGGAGAGTGTTCTCAGGAAGAAGAAGGGGTGAGGGAGACCAAGAAGCAAAACGGTCTGCGGGCAAACTGGCCATTACCCTTCCACATGGAATTGCTCATAACAATACCCACCATTTTGTTTTAAAGCTATTCTGTCTTTTTCCTTCTTACTTACTTGCTCTTACGGTTACTCTGGTTCCTGCTCCAAAAGTGAGCTTGTAGTTATCAGAGCCACAGTGCTAGAGCTTCCTACACAAACGTCATGGAGAATAAGGTCAGGAGAGAGGACTGTGGGGATAGGCAGGCCTTGGTGCTAAGGACTGCTGCAGCCCTTGCCGGGTGACTGTTTTAACCCCATCCACATTGTTTTTGATTTTTACAGTTTTCTTCATCTGAGAGAGTAGGGGTGATAACATCTGTCTAGAGGATCGTCAGGAAGGTTAAATGAATTAAAACATGAGAGACATTTGCACTGTACTTAATACACTGTGAGAGTTCAATAAATGATAGTTATTATCAAGATTAATCTCTTTCATCTTTTAAGAAATACATATAATTTTAACTTGTCATATCTCCTGTCTGAAATCTGGACATTTATAAGTACTTTAAATTATATCCAAATCCTCTCTTGTCAGCTAGTGAAAGTAGCGGCAATTAAATCCAGGCGTTTTCCTTTTATAGGATACCATGCCAGAAGTATGGAGGGAGTTTTAGAATGTTTACTGAATTATGGGATTTGTTTGCTACCTTTTATATCAGTTAAAGAGCATATTGAACGAGCAATAATAAAATAGGTTGGGTAGGAACTCAAGACACAAAATTAAAAGAGTTCAAAACTACAAACTTTTAAGAGTGATTTAGAATGGTATGGACTTTCTGTAGACAACTATAACTTACTTGGTTTTACACTGAGTTTGGTCCCAGATCCGAAATATAGTCTGTTGGTATTGGTGTACACAATGTTTAAAGTCATTGCAAAAAGTACTCTGGGACTTCCTAAAAGGGATCTGTGTTACTCAGAGACAACTAACCAAGTTAGTTGTTCTGTGCTATTTCCCTGGAAAATTTGAGAACCAAAGTGAGAAATGGGCCTAGAGAACACATCCATTATCAGAGACAGGCAAGATAAGGGCAACTGATTTTCTTCAGTGGTTTATCGATTTCTTTTCTTCAGTTTTCTGCTTGGGTTCATTTTTGTATCTTTTGTGTTACATGCACGCACACACACACACACACACACACACACACACACACACACACTATCTGAAATACCCTGCAAAGCATTTACCTTTTTCTTTTCCTAATTATAAATGAAAATTCTCAAGTGGACTTGATTGTGAAGAAAATTCTTACTCTGCCTTTAGTTCCAGGACTATCTGGAAACTTCTTTCCCCGAGTCTATACCTGGGTCTGTACTGAACTTGACAACCTGACCTGTGTGTCTCTTAATCACATTCTGAGCCATGTCAACTAAGCTAGCTATACTTTTATGTATGATCTAATAAGAGCACTATATCCTGTCTGTCAAGGTATGTACATTAGAGCCAAATGTATGCTAATACTACCTCTAAGGCCCTTCACAATGAAACTGTACATTTTGGCATTTTTTTTTCTTGCTTTCTGCTTGCACATTCCCTTTAGCAAGGGGGTGGGGGATAAAAGAGGCAACGGTGTTGGCTGTCATTTGCAAGTCTAGATGAAACATTATTTATGGGCAAAATATTTTGCTGACAATTTCAAGAGAAAGGAAATTTCAGTGCCAACAGTTAGACGCCCACACAGCTTGGATTTAAACAAATTTCAACAAATGAACACAGTTATGAGAAATAAAATAGAGGTGACTTCAGTCTAAGCCAAGTAATTATAATACTTATGCAGCTTTGGAGGGCATGGGGCTTACTTGTTCTTTCTTGTAGAAATGATAAGCAGTGTGTTATAGGAATGCTTTGCTGGAAGGGCACCAGAGAACTGTAGAAATAGAACTCCATTTAAATATCTTAAATAGGCACCTTTGTGTTTAGCAACTTAGGTAGAAATAAGCCAGAATAGGCTAGAAATGTAGCTGGCTAACAACACTTGGTTTAAGGTAGTTAAAATCATCTCGTAGCACCTTGTCTGCTTCGAGGGAGGAACAGAGGTTCCCCTTATGAAATCTGTTCCTGTTATCCAACACGCCTAGAGCTTCTTCTCTGCTCATTTTCATTAACTGCTACTCCAAACCTAGCAAAAAGCCTTCTCTCTATCTTTGTTCTTTGTTCTAAGATGATAAATAATTCTCATCTTAGCCTTTACAAGCATGCAAGGAATCTTCACCCCCACCCCCAGTCCCAGATCCATAAGGGTACATAGAGGTATAATATACATTTGTAGCTTAATAGTATTTAGTAAGGGAGCACAAACAGTATTTGATTGTGGTAGCCTACCAGGTACAACAGTCAATTGGGTCCCGGATCCAAAGATGACTTGCCAGCCTGAACCAGAATTAACACTGTGATATGCCCAGCAACAAAAACCAGGGGAGAGAGGCCCAGCTGGCAGAGCCAGAGTCGAGGGTTGGTAATCACTAGGAACTCAGTCTGACCACTGTCAATCTAGGTTTGAAAAGGAGTAGTCAGATTCCCATCAACAAATCCTAAAGAAATCCTTCTTTGCATTTATGATCTCATTTATTTCAGGGATTTTTAAATTTTAGTATTATTATTTTTTGCTAATCACTTTCTGTTACAGAGTTCTAAGCTTGAAGTATAAGCTTTTCCTAGGGAGATAGACAGCTATGCTCTGATGTTTCGATACCCAAACCAACATTCTGTTTCATAGTTTAAGAAGATAAATAAAGCCTAGAGTATTTTACTCTGTCCTGGGCATCACTGAGTTTACCTCTAAGAAACTTAATGACTCCTTGATTCCTTATTAGACTCTAAATGAAGAATAATCCAATAAATTGGTTTGATATTAATACAATAAATTTGTATTAATAAAATGATAAGTTTCTCACTTCACTTTTGGACCATTTCCTTTTTCAGGACTGAAGGGGGATATATGCTGATTTAGCTGACGAAAGACTTGAAAATGGCAACAAGAATCAATTTTAATATTTTCTAAGATAGTAAGGATGACATGAAACATTCTTGGGGGGACATATGAATAATATATACTGAGGCACAACTGGAAGCCTCCCCATAATGTATGTTCCCCGAGGCAATGCCACACTGAATTTGTTCCCTGAAGGGCCCAAGCACTGAGAGAGCAGACTCGTGGAAATATTTTGAATCTCTGTGTACTCCTCAAGCTTTGGGTGGAAGAATGATAGATTGAGACAGCATAGTTGGTTGGAGACTTAAATCCCAACCCTCACTCCACCATAGGAAGACTTTGGGGTCATGATCATTATCTACCCTGGGCTATTACCTCAATGGAGACACTCAGGAAGGATGATTATTTAAGGGTTTTCTCTGCTCCACAAGGTCAGATTGTGTGAATTTTTGGCTTAAGGCTTTAGAAACAGAGGTGTCCAAGTACTTTTGAAGAAAATAAATTAAAAAAAAAAGGTTTTCAGACTTTGGGAGAGGCTAATCACAGTTAATTTTGTCGATGATCATTATTTACAAGGTTCCTTCTATAAATTGACAGATTCTTAGTCAAAGAGAAGGGTGCCTTAGAGGGCTTGCTAAGGAATTAGAAGTCATGTTGCTGATTACTGTACAAATCCAGGGCTACAGGTCCTAGCCAATACCCTGAGTAATCAGTCATACATCTTAATCCTACCACATATATTCCAGAAGCAATTCCCAGAGCCTCCCGACATGGTCCAAGTCGCACAGAGATGCCAAATCCTAGCCAGGGAGACTTTTGTCCTCCTTTTATGTGACGCTTATTCACTTTTTTCTAAACATTCTTCATATAGTGTATAATTGGGTCTTAATCAGCCCTTAATCCACAGACAGCGCCTAATCCGGGGAAACACTTTTATACTTACTGGACTTCACAGATAACACGGTTCCTTGTCCGAAGATAAGCTTTCCTCCCTGGTTATAATTCACACTGTGTTACACAGCCTGTCAAAAACACGTCCAATCTTCCTGAGCACATTTCCAATCCTCCCCTCACTACAATACACAGCCCTTCTCTCCCACACCACAGCCTGAATCACAGCTATACTTCTTACTGTAACTTTTTTTTTCCTTACAAGGGGAATAAGGTACTTACACAGGAGACTGATAGAGAGAATAATGAGAATTCCTACTTATCCAAAAATGTTTCTATTGAACACAAATTGATCTCTCATTTTTGCTTAATGGCTCCGGATATTGCTGTTCGGGGAGATGATTTCCTTTCAAATATGTTTCTGGGCTGGGGCGATGGTTTAAAGGGCTGGGGTATATGCTGTGCATACGGGAACTGTGGGTCTAATCCCAAGCACTTCATGGACCTATGAACCTTGTACCAGTGGTAACTCCTGGGTACTCCTAGGTGTGGCTCAGAATCGAACCGAAAGCAAGCAGACAAAAATCAAGCATGTTTCTTGGTGGCCTTGGATAAAAATAATTGGCACACATAGGTGAGAATTAAGGAACCGTTAGGTGCCAGGGAATCAGGCTTACCTGGGGCCACCCGGACCTGGGTTCCTGCTCCAAAATCCAATTTCCCCCAGGAGCCACTTGTCACACTGTGACAAACACCTCTACAAAATGGCTTCCCCAGAGAAGACAGCTGCTAAATGAAGACAAACTGCTCATGGGGAAACAATCTTGCTACAAAATGAGGTAACTGCATGATCTGAGATAGAAGCTTTTCCCCAACCTTCTCTTCTAATTTCTCTTCCTTTAAGACACTGAGGATGACGTGTACCAAGAATGGTCCAGGCTCTGGACTCCTCAGTGATAAAAACCAGCCAGAGCCAGAGGTTTATGTGGACCCAAACTGGTCTTTAGCACTGGGGGTGCTCAGATTACAGCCAGTTGCCACTGCTGCCTCTTTAGAGCCCTCTGGTGTTTGGCCAAAGGTCCGTGACCTTGCTACCTTGCTATGTCTGTATCAACCACTGTCCCCCACTTTCCTCTCTGAAATGGGGAGTGCCTTTAGCATTTCCTTCTGAGGTCACCTGCCACCACTTCATGGACGGACTCCAAGCCCTGATGAGTGGGTTCCTGTTGGGTTTGCCTCCTGGACGCCTCCAAGCGTGAGGAAGATGATGAAGTCCCCCTCAACTAAGCCTTCTATTATGTCTTTCTGACCCAAGGAGATCCTGGGGGGGGTGGGGGGGGAAGGAGAGCAGGACTTTGTCTTGGAGATAATCGGATTCAGTGCACAATTCAAATGATATGCCACTTACTTGGCTTGACAAGCAGCCTTGTCCCTGTCCCAAAGATAAAGGAGAAGCCTTGTCCTTGGCACAGTGATTATCTCAGCATCAAAAACCTGCCAGCTCAGCTCCCCTCTCCCCTCCCCAGGGGGAAAGGTCCTTCTGAGAAGGCAATTCTATGTGCTTCTGCCGTCATTACCCATTTAGGCAGGGTTGCCTCCCTGAATGAGTCATCCCTCCCACTCCTCAGGGTCTCAAACCCCGTCCTCTCCCCTTCTCTCCCTCCCTCACTGTGGACCCTGGCTGAAAGTCCTGTCCTCTCCCACCACACCACTTACAAGGCAGCACAGACAATCTGCTTCCAGCACCGAAGATCAGTTTCTGACCGTAGTTGTTCCCACAATGCCGTTGGGCTCTACAAAATCCCCCCCACCACCCCAGACCTCCCAACCCACTAACGCATCCCCTGCTCTCCCCAAACACCACAGAACTCCATACCACAAACCAGCTGGGAGCCCAAACCTGCGCTTTGGGGTAAAAAGTCAGTTCCGAGAACAAAGGATTTGGGGGACACAGGAAGCAAAGATTTCCACACTGAACCCAGAAACCTGTTCTCCTGGAGGCTGCGGCTCTGAGCGAGAGCCTCGGAGACAGGGAAGTCCACTCATCTCTCTCCCGCCTGCAGGCAGGGCTCAGCTGCAATCCTCCTGGGAGCACATCCATCTCCTTCCAACCCCCTCTAGAGAAAGTGCTCTCTCCATGACCCCGACAGCTCACTTCCACTGCTCGGAAACCCATTAGGAGGCTTTTTACCACCCCAAACTTATTTTTGCCCTATTAGCCTCATCCGGTGGCCTGACCCTGGCTCCTGGAGGAAAGGGGAAGAGAGCCTTCCAGCTGAGTGTCAGGAGCGCCCGCACCCCCACTTCCATCTGGGACTCAGTCCCACATCACCCTCCATCTCTTCCATAGTTTCTGGCTCGATTTGCAAGAGCTTCACCGCAGGGAGGACTTAGAAAGGCCACGTGGGGACCATTGACTGCTCCCTGTGAAGCATCTGTCTCTCCCTGTCCCTGTGCCTCTACACGGGCAGCATCCTGGGAAGAGACGCTGACACTTGGGAGACAGTCATGCCAGGGCAGTGACAGGGGAACAGGGAGAGGGAGCAAGGTTTCCGCCCCAGCAGAGCCAGGAGTCCAGGCTGGAAGGGGCTGCCCCAGCCATGCAGAGAGGCAGCGACTGCTCCCCTGCCACTTGGCTGGTTTTGTATTTAAATTAGCCCGGATTCTTTCTATTTCCACTAAGACTCTTTCAAATCCCAGGTGGAGGATTTCATAGAGCCGGCTGACATTCTCCCCACTCCCCTCTGGCAGCTCTTCTCCTGACGCATGACAGGGCCTTGACAGAAGAGCCTGAGGGGCGAAACCAAAGCTTCTGCTCTGGGTTGGAGACGATGTTTATCATTATTATTAATAGCGAGGGTTTAATGAGCTCTTTCAATGTTTTGGGCGCTATGCTAAATACTCGAGCTCATGATTTCATTTGTTCTTTATCATAACTCAAAGAGGCAGTATATTTATATTTCTCACTTTGTCGACGGGGCTCAGAGAGGTGAAGGAATTTGCCTAATGTCACACAGTCTGCAAAGCAGTGGAGTCAGGGTTTTGGTTTAGGTTTTCCTGGCTCCAAAGCTCGTGCAATGCTGCCCAGTCCATAGAGACTTGGGTTCAAAATGTCCTGAAGGGACACAGGCACCTAAGGGAGGATGCAAGACTAGACTCCATCCTGATTTTCTTGTGCTCCCACAGAAACTTTGTTCTCAAAGGCAATTTCCTCAGTGGTTCTTTCCAGAGGCTTAATTCACAGCAGAGGCTGGGGCGGGAGGGAGAGGAGTGTGTGTGGGGGGCATATGTGTGTGAAAGTTGCATATAAGACAATTTTTTTCTGGTGCCCAGGGCTGCTAAATTCTGAAGCTAATTTCAGACAGAAGCCGAGGACTTTCCCGCCTTAGCTCACGAGACAGAGTCAAAGCGTATTCCATAGGCCCGGGAGGGAGGCTGAGTCACAGTGGGTCCCCCTCTGTCATTCCCGATCACTCGTTATCGCTTAGGCAGTGATTTCTTTCAAAATTCTCAAAGGTGCCTCCCCATGAGTTGGAGCCTGAGTGCACAGCCCGTGCCCGTGCGCACGCAGCTATACCTGCTTTTAAGCCGAGAAGAGAACGAAGTCTCTTTTGGCCTGGGGGTAGGACATGAATAAAGAGCCCAAGCAGATGCACAGGATTAAAATATTTTTCAAAGAAATGATTTGACTGACTGTTCCTAAAGGCCCAGCCAAAGAACACAACTTACTCGGCTTCACCGTGAGCGTGGTCCCGTCCCCAAAGGTTAATTTGTCCGCATTGGCATTACACAGTGTTAGGTGCTATTGCAATAACCTTGACTGGGGCCTCTAGGAAGCCAGGTGGAGGTGGAGGAGGCAAGCAGGAAAACAAACCTAAAATGACTGCCCCTGGCCAAAACAATCTCTTTGTAATTAGGTTAGAACATGGGATGAATACTAATAGCTAGCCACTTCCCCATCGGCCTCTGTTTGCTGTAATTTTCCTTGAAAGAATGGACTCTGGCAGGCGCACCTCCTGGGAAATTCACTCTGTGTGGCTACTGCTCTGCCTTCTGGGAACCTGTAGTGTGTGTATTCCTGCAGGCCCTTTGTCTAGCTTCATCCAGGGCTGTCCCATGCTGCTTTTCCCACCTCCGCCCCCTTTAGCTGCTCCCCCGTCCCCCCCCACCCCCGCCACACCCACACACCCACACATTCCCTGGACCTTCCTCCTGGTGGAAGTTCACACATTTTCCCAGGGAGAGATTACAGGGATATTAAAAGCCAAGTACAATACCCCAGGGAATATGTGCATTAATAACCTTGTTTTCCAACCGCTATCATGAACCACCCAACACAAACCAAGCAAAGAAAACACCACCTGTGTTTTGACAGCTTCTGCGTGATAGAAGACAGACTTCTTGGAAAGAATAATTAGGCAGAAAGGAGAACTTACTTGGTGTGACTGAAAGTTTGGTGCCCTTCCCGAACGTGAGTTGGTAACTCCCAACACCAGAGTAAGCACAGAGTTTCCTTCCTTTGCAAAAACAACAGGCGACTCACAGGAGTAGTGCTGACAAGGGCTAGACTGCAGCGATAACCAGGTCATGGGGGAAAGACTGAGCCCCAGGCTTGCCTGGGGAAATCACCCGTCAGAGATCTGCAGAGACCAGGGTGGGTGCCAGAGGTCATCATGTGCGAACTCCTGTTTTTCTAGCCCATCTCAAAAAGTCCCTGGGAAGGTGACTCTCTTTTGCCAACAGCCCTTGCATTCAGACAACGTTTCTTTATGTCTAACTGATATCCTGCAGACTGCAGTCACGGTTCTTTCTGGTCTTGAGAGGCCCTCCCTAAAGACAGACGATTTCATGACTGTGTTCTCAAAATAGAAGCTCATTACAACATAGCTAACCCATCCAAGTGGTCACCTTTGGGGAGAAAACTGATATTGAAGGATGGGGATCAAGGTGAATGCTGGCTTTCTCTGTAATTTGAATTATTTTTGCAATGAGAGGTTTTCATGTATTACTTAAAGAAATTAAAATTAATATCGCCATTAAATAGAAACCCAGAATGTCTTGGACCAAGGTCCTTGGGTAAGGAGTTTCAGGTTCTCTGTCCTAGGGTTCTAATCTCCTGAGATCAGAGAGGTAACTGGGTCAGGATGTGTGAACAGAGCTAGCTGGAAGTTTTTAGTCCAGGGTCAAGTATGTGTGTTTGCCCATGATGGTCTGGTTGATTTTTGAATGATGCCAGAATGTCTAGTTCATCTTCCTGCTTAGCACTAATTTCCCATTTCCCAACATTACCTCTGTATGTTTTCTTGGAAGTGAAAACATACCAAGGTAAACTGAAAAACCACTCAAGGGAAAAGTCATTGCTGATCAATATTAGGGATGAGCAGAGACACTTACTTGCTGACACAGAAAGTCTTGTACCTTCTCCAAAGACCAGGTTCTGACTTCCTGTATTCCACAGTGATCAGCTTCTTAACAAAAACCCTGAAAGCCTTAGGAAAAACCCTGAAAGCTTGACTGTTTATTCTTGTTTTCCTGGAGGTTTCCTCTCATTTTTACTCTTTCCTTATAGAATCACCCAGAAAACTTCCTCATGTTTTCATGCCCCCTTCTCTATGTTCCTTTTAAAAGTGTGCTATACTTAAAAGACCTTGGTTTGACTGCCTATTATGCTAATAAGAGCATCTATCCATGGAGTTTGGCCCAAGGATGCATTTCTAAACCTCTTGCAGACTTCCTTATTGTTAGCTTGTGAAAAATATTCCAAAGGAAACCCCTATCTGTGGCCTCATTATAAGTTCTTTGCTGTGCTCAGAATAAAAAGTAGTATCTCCTTTTCCTAAATGAGGAAAAGGATTTGGAAAATGGCGCAGAGTGAGAAGAACTTCTGAAGATGTTGCTTTTGGCCAACAGGACATCTTTGTTGCCTCTGGCATTAAAGTAGCTCTTAAAAACATTATCCAACGCCCATGCCTGCAACAAGGGAAATGAGAAGTCATGGGGCATCAGAGTTGGGAATCTTGCAGAGACCAAACAGAGGAAAGAGGGTCTCTTCAGAAGAACGAAAAGAGAGGGGTCATAGGTACACTGGGGTCATTTCCAAAGCCAATTTTGTTGGAGCCAGGAATCACACTGGACTGAACAATGTGATCATGCAAAGTTTACTGGAAGAAGCACTGGGTGTGAGAGGGTGGAGGAGACTTGATGAGGACTTTGGACAATGTTTCATGATGACTTTACTCTTCATTATATAAACAATGAAGACAACAATTGGTATCTAAGCAGGAGATCACCTGTAGCAACTTTCCCAGCTTTGGAGGGGAAGAATTTGTTATTTGGCAAAGCAGCAGCAGGGCCAAGGACCTTGAATCTGCCCACATGTCTCAGAACCTAAAAAAATTTTCCCTCCCAACATCAAACCCGCTTTAACTCAGTGGGAATTAGTTTCAGAAAATTGCAGGAATGGACTTACAGGGAAGAACATGAAGCTGAGTCCCTTTTCCAAAGACGAGATTGTAAGAGCTTTGTTTACACTGTGATTGGAACCACAACAAAAACTCACAGGACTCTTTTTAGGAAAGGTACACATGATCCCCTGATGAATATTTCACCTTCATGAGACTTCACGGAATCCAACACCATCTCCTCTGCTATAGAAACAGGCCTCATTATCTGCTCAGTCATCTTTCTCAGTGTTGGCTGGTTGTTTTGCTTGAATTTTATGCTGCTTATTGCAAATGCATGGGAAGAAAATTGGATGACCTCATTTGACACCGAGAGTGAATTCTAAAGGCAACAATTCAACAAACTCCTTTACCATATCAAACATAATTCTGTTACTACAGTCAAAAAAATAAAAGGCTAGGCCGAATCACTGAGCTAGAAATATACTCTCTGGAGCCCAAAGAAACATGGGGGTGCAGAGGGGCCATGACAGAAATGCACCCAAATTTCCTCCTGAGGTAGAACAACAGTAGAGAGCCCTCACCTTACCTTTGTGCCCTGATGAAACCACACTAAGCCAGGCCCAAGCTTGCTGCACCCCATCTAGCTCTGCTCTTGCTAGGGGAATGGAGTTCATTCGCTTTGATTCCCAGTTTCTTCTCCTACGACTTCCTTTTGTGGTTCAAGGATATAATCTCTTACCACCAAGAGGTGAAAACCTGACACCACTGACACCCTGACTGAAGCTTGTTGTTTTCACAAAGTAGAACCCCACCCACCAGTCTTCTCCTAATTAGAGACCTGACCCTCACCAAGTGCTCTCAGGAATAGTAAAAAAAGATGAGCATGGGCTGG
This sequence comes from Sorex araneus, assembly GCF_027595985.1. Classification (NCBI taxonomy): domain Eukaryota; kingdom Metazoa; phylum Chordata; class Mammalia; order Eulipotyphla; family Soricidae; genus Sorex; species Sorex araneus. Next base: position 74,746,267 of record NC_073304.1, read on the forward strand.
TCATATTTGTTAGATATAAAGCACACTTATGAAATCACCCAGATGTTTTCCTCATCATTGAGACATTCAAATATTGGCTATTCGGAGTTTAAGCTTCCCGGGCTGGTCTTAGTCTTAGTTGTAATCTCAATTATAGTCCAATTGTGGGATTTAGTAACCCATTTCATGAGGGAATAATAGCAAATGAAAACAGTCCAATCTTTTTCAAAGGAAGGACATTGCCCCTGCACTCAAGGTATTTTGGACAGAAAAGGGTAGGGAATTATGACCCATAATCCTAAAAAAGTCTAATCATGAAGTATATGGAAAAGACAAGCATCTCTATCAGTCAACTTGACAATGCCTGTCTCTTAATTTATTTTGATATTGTTTTTTGATTGACACTTGAGTTACCTCCATTGTCCCCAAAAATAGCACCTGGGAGGAACAGACACACCTCATGTACACCCAGAAATGCTGGGTTCCCAAATTCCTAGTTCCCTCCTTCCCCAGTGAGATACACTTAAAAAGTTTTTACCCTCCCAGGAGGAATTGATAATTAAACAAAAATCTTGTCAATACTTCTGCCATTTCATTTCAGTATGAATTTCCTTTCAGGTGTTTATAAAGCCATCTGGGATCTTAATTCATCTCTGAATTGTTTTTTACCTTCATTGCATTTGAATAGCAAAGCTGTGCTTTTAGTGAAATTTGACATCTATTGGACTAGATGTGGACATTTGTCAAAATGGAACAATGTTTGGATTTTCTATTAGATCTTTTAGAATAAATACATACACAGGCATGAGAGAAAAAGAAGGTACCTTATACACATTAATAGCATTTAAAATGAGATGCATTCTCATTTTTAATAGAACTGAAGACAAGTTCTGTGGGCAAAAAAATCATAGTATACACACAAATCATTGTAGAATATAGTGTAAGAGGTCCCTCGACTGTAAATAACTCACAGCTCCAATATCTCTTTGGAAGAAGGGGAGTTGAGCTACCATATGAAAGACAATTTGGAATAGTCTCGTTTTGCATCTAGTTATCATTATTGCTCTATTCTCAATGATCATGAATGTTTCATGCATTTGTAAAAGTCATTTTTCAAAAGGTACATTTGTCTACATAGTAAATTAACTCCACTAAATTTACAGGACTTATTGGTTTGGTGAAATATAAATGAAACACAGACACTTACTGGGCTTTACCACCAGCTGGGTTCCAGTTCCAAAGAAGACTCTGTTATTGTTATTCCCACAGCAATTCTTGCCTTTACTGAAACCCCTAGTAAAGCCTCACAAAACACATAGCAAGGTGGAGATAGAGGCAGTCATATTCTCTGTGATTTTATATATATTTATGTATATATCTGGAAATGGATCTTTTTGTGGTAGAAAGAAAAAAAAAGAGGTTTTGCTAAATATGGCAAACCAGTTTTATTTCAAAAAGCCAAATTCATGAACTTTTAAAACATTCTGCTTTTCTGGGATTAAATGTGCCAAAACTTAATTAAAGAATATATTAACAACTCTTTTTCTCATATTTGCTAACAAGTCTTGTTCTCAGCCTTAGACACAGAGATCTGCAGAGAGGGTGATTTTTTTAAATTGCTTCAGGATTTTCCAGTTGTGGAGCTATCTGAATTTATACCCAGACTTTACCCTAGTGTGGTCCTGCCCCCACACCAGATTGTCAGAGCTATCTCACTGTGGAACGGTGTCATGTCATGTGGCTTAAGAAAATATTTAATTAGGGAAGAGTAACAAAAGCAAGCAGTCCTATCTCTTCCCCAGGAAGGAAGCTTGACCATGGGCTCAAAATGGATAGGATATTATGACCCATTATCCCCCACAACCCTAAAAAAAAAATCTAGGCCTAAAATAAATGGAAGAAGTGGACATTTTCTGTTACAAGAAAGGTTGTATCCCAAAGAGCAGGATGAGAGGACCCAAGCATGCTGTTCTCACAAAGCTGGGCATTGACTGGGTTTGAATCTACAGAAGGTACAACAGGAGGAAGAGAGAGGGGTGGCGTCCAAGGCGGTGATAGAGGCATTAGGCAAAAGTAGAGAGCAAGGAGAGAAGAGACTCGATCTCATTTCCACAATGACTGCGACATGTTAATTCTTCAGACTTGGAGAGAAAGAGTAAAAAAAATCTTATTTTATTTCTCTCTTCTCAGGCTGGGAGCCAGAATAACCCAAATGGTATGATTTATGGAGAGTGAGAGGGGAAACAGATGCAGGAACATGGGGAAGGGAGGGCATGTGTCCTAGCTGTAATATTGAGGTTAGCAGCCCCTAGCCCCAGCTTTGCCCCTCCTCTCCCCTTGTTCAGTTCCACCTGATTCCTCAGCTATCTCCTTGAGTTTGGCGTCTCCTTAGGAAGGTAAAGAAGACAAGGCCTCCTGAAGAAGGTGCTTGGACCAGTGGACACACCATAATAGGATGAACAGGTCCACAGAGGAGTATTTATACAGGCATGGGGATGACCCCTGCAGATAAATGGCCTGGAACAGAGTTCCTGGAGAGCCCATAGTGTTTCTTTCCAGGATTTATCTTAACATTAGCATCATTTTCCTCCTTCTCTGTAGGGTGTGATCCAACTAGAACATTTTGACTCTTCTCCACAGTGTAAATAAGAACTTTGGTAGCAGGAAGGGACTGTGGGGCATTAAGTCAAACTTCAGCCCTTCCTTCCTCCCAGGAGTGGCTGTTACTCCCCCACTGACCAAGACTCAGAATTCTGCTACTCACGTACTTGGCTTGACAGAAAGCAGAGTGCCAGTTCCAAAAGTGAGCTTGTTTCCAGCACCTCCATAATTCACACAGCCCTCTGGAGCCTTACAATAACCCTCAGGAGGGGCGATGATGGGGTGAGATGAGGAAGGGCTTTGTCTTTTGGAGTTAAGAACATCTCAATTCCACTACTTTAAAAGCTTACCTACTCCCATCAGCCTCCACATTCCCCAGACATTCCTGACTTTTAAATCCCATATTCTCAGGACTTGTGCTAAGGCTCAGAATCCTCGGAGACTCACAGCAAGTGACCTGGAGCTTTGCTGCCCTGGGCTCCCCAACTCAGACAATAACCGGGGGTCAGGTTGTAAGGACAGCTTCAGGAACCCTAATTTTTATCCTCTAGTCTTTCATTTTTTTCTTTGAATTTGCTCCTCAGTAGGATGAGGCTAGTTCTATCCTTAAGAAATAATCCTAACCATAGCACAGGGCATTAGATACTCTCAAACAACACAGCTCAGCGCTCTTGGAGGGTTAGTTAAGCATTTTTCATTCTGCAAGCAGGAGACCAAACAAAAGTGTTAGTGGCTGACACTGCCTCACAATGGGAATGATAACCCCATTTGGGTTGAGTGCATTGTTCCTAGTAGGCTGGATTGTTCTTTAAAACTATGATTTGCAAGCCAGGCTTTGTGCATTCTTCAACCTGTGTCTCCTCTCCTTTGCAGTCACATCTCTGAGACTTACCTGGCTTGATAATTAGCTTGGTCCCAGAGCCCCAGATCCATTGATAGTTAGTCACACAGTCTCAAAACCTTTTACAAAACCCTGCTCTGTTCTTCTGGGGAACCTATTAGAGATAAACCCCAGATAAAAAGTCTAGGGCACAGCACATAAAACAATGCAGGAATATTGACTATTGAAGATTATTTGCTCATTTAATTACATTTGATTCCCTTGCCCATTACAGATTCCAGACACAGATGATGAAATCGAATGACTAAACACCCAAAGTCAATCTCGGTCTCTCTGCATCTAAGGAAGCATAATTCATAAGTAGTTTTCAAATCCAAGAAAGTTGAACTTGCTTCACCTTCCCTGATATTTTAAATAAAAATGCAAAAGAGAGAAACAGATCATTTGTCTGGAGTCATAACGCATCTGATTCTCTAGTGTCGTATTTTCACCACTGATAAGATGCTAGTCAGAACCACGATTTTCGCATATAGCTCAAGCTGATTTGGTTGATGGAGAGGCTTGTCTGTGGGAAGTGGCATCCCAGGGGGACGCAGACCCAGCAACAAGAGGCCTGGAAAACCCCATAATGCAATTTGGGGCAGAGAGGCCTGCAGAAGGGAGAGAATGTGCCAATACAAATGTGGCTGTTTGTGGCAAATGCCTTTTCAAAATCAATCCTTGATTTCTGGTACTTACTTGGAAAGATTTGCACTCTGGTTCCAGCCCCCAAGGACAGCTTTCCCCTGCCAGAGTACACAGTAATACAGAGGCCTGCAGAAACCCCACAGCTCAGAAGGTCTTTCCCTCTGTCTCTGCTCCTTCCTCATCACAGGCACCCAATAGCCACCACCAGCGGAGATATGAGGGGAACCAAACACCAGCTAACACAGCCATCTGTTTCTATTCTGGGTCCCGCATCTCTTCCGCCCCTCCTCAACCCTTACTCCCTGTCCATTTCTGTGGCCTGTGCTTGTTAGGTTTCCAATTTGCAAAGGTAACACCTCAAGATATGTCACTGGAAGAAAGAGGGAACCTCAAGTTCTAATCCCAGTTCTGGCGTCCTGGTTTGACTTAAGTGATTAAACTTGTCTGTGAGATATTATGTTTGATGATGCGTGAACCTGTTTATGTTATTTGAGAGAGCTGTGAAGATAAAAGGGTGGTAGTTGGCTCGGGTCACAGTGTAGAAAGTGTGCTTGTTCAAGGCAAGATATTACTAACCTGGATGTGTGTGTGTGTGTGTGTGTGTGTGTGTGTGTGTGTTGGGGGGAAAGTTGTCAGGGGGGATGAGGGAGGGTGATATATTAGCTGCAGTTTACTGTCAAAACAAGAACAAAAATGCTTTCTTAATAAAGACTGCGGGAGAATGTGTGTCTCATGGGGTTTCTTACACACAAGTTAGCAGACCCAACCACTCACTCCTCTAGAAGGGATAGGCAAGGTCAGCTGAGTACTAAGGTCTAATTGCTGGGGGTAAGAAGAAATGACTGCCCTCCCGAGCCACCATAGAGCATAGATTAGGTCCCCATGACATGCTAATTTCCCTTTGCTGTTGGCAGCATGAAATAAAATCAGTCAAAGTTATTTTTAAAAATGCATTTGATCATCTTAATGGTTAAACTGGCAGTGTAGCTAGATCCAGAAATTATAAGCCATCAGGGACTAGCTGGGAGATGGGGGTGGGGGTGTTACGGATAAAACCCCCCCTCTGCATGATTTATAGGCGCAACAAACCCTCAGAAATGAGAAAAGATACACTTACGTGGTAGAACAATCACTTGAGTGCCGGCCCCAAAACGCAGCGCGCCCCCAAAGCCTGACTGGCCACAGTGACGGACTCGACTGCAAAAACCCTGCAGTCTCAGGTCCCAAAGCAGAGGCTCCGTTTTCCCAGGCGGAGAGGAATCAGACACAGGATTTGTGAATCCATGATGTCCCTCACTCCGTGGTAGCCCTTCCACCAGAGGATCTTCCTCCTCCTGAGCCCAGCTCCAACCCTCCCGTTAGGCCCCGGGCAGCCACGGTGGCTGCTCCCCCTCTGAGAGGACTGATCCTGCCAGGCCACTGTCAGGGTGGGATTCCCTCAGGTGCCCTTGGGGATTCTTCAAGGAATAAAGAAATTCCTCAGAAGTCCAAGTGACAGGTTAAAGAGGCGGAAGGTGTGGTGCAGGCAGGGGTGGGCATGGTCATCGGGAATCAAAGGAGAGATGGAGGAACGAGAGATGGAAGCAATAGACCTAGAGTGGAAGGGCCTGAAAGCAAAAGTCATTCAAAAGAAGAGAAGACATGCCCCAAGAATTGATGTCAAAATCTGTCAGACTCTGTGGTGTGAGAACATAGGAGTTCCAGGGGAAAGAAATGTTCTTGGCACTGTCAGTTGCCCTGACCTATTTAGCACTGTTTTACCTCCTGTAACAATCTCTCCCATGCAGCTGAGAAGCCCTGAACTCCACGTGAGCCCACCTCCCTCTCTCCTATCTGCCTCACCGAGCCATCTGACCAAACGCTCCTCTCAAGGGGCAGGAACAGCAGCCACAAAAAAGATACTCAGATTCTGCTTCACTCTTTGTAATTAGGCTGTCAATCTGTTTAGCTAATAAATTGTATGAAGTGTCTTAATCTCTTCCAAGGAAAGGAGTCATATAAATGCAAAATAGCAGTCACAATAAGTCAAATGGCTTGCTGGGTGTTTTTGCTTTGTGTGAAGAGATGTTGTTGAATAGAAGGAAACTTTCCCTGTGCAGAGGAGATCGTGAAGGGGAAAAAAACACAAAGCATTTGTTTTTATTAGGTTGAGTCTACACAGCACAAAGTAAAACAGATCTGGCCATTATTTAGGTGATGTGACAGTCAATTTAGGCAATTTTGAGGACGAAGAAGGTTTCTCAAGGCAGTACCTAAATATCTGGATCAACCACTGACATTAATCAAATTAACTGGGCAATTGTGCTGTGTAGACACAAGCTAATAAATGTGCTGGAATTGCTCTCCTGAAAGGGTTACATTTGACAAACTTAACATTAAAACAGCTCTAATATTTATACCCATGATCTTCCCCGCAATTGACATTTCCCATTCCCCCCCTCTTATATCACATGTCTTACATTTAGAGCCAGGAAGGTAGGGTGACCTTCTCCCTGGAGAATCTTATCAAGTTAACACACAGGAGCTCATTTAGAAATTCATTAGGTGTCTGGGAGGCGTGAGCTGGTCATTATAGATTAAGGGCTTTTACTCAAGGGGTAAAGGACTTACAGGGAATAACGACGATCCGTGTTCCAGTCCCAAAGACTAACTTGTTTATCCCAGAAGTTGGCACAGTGTTTCTGTCCAGCACAAAAACACTTTGCTAAAATTACTTCCCCTATTTCTTCTAGAAAGATGGCAGGGATATGCTATATACCTTTAAATAATGTCAAAACAAATTCTTTTTGCTATACAAATTGTGACATATATATATATAACCAAATATATATATGTAGTTATATATATGGTTATATATATAACCATCAAAAACCATCTTAAGTGCAGTCTTCCATGTTTTTAAACAGAACCCTTAATCCCCAAACAATTCTCTTCCTTACTTCTTATTTTTCAAAACAAGGTAATCTTGCCATTTTAATCTACTTATTTTCCTGACAGGTTTTAGAGAAAACTAGTAGCAACAGGGTGGTTTCCACTCTTGAAATGGCTATTTCAGAATCCCCTCTGCTGTGGTGAGCCTCACACATTTGATGGTTTTATTTTTTCCAGATAAACCAACTTCTCAGCCCTTGCCCTGTTTTTTTTTTTTTTCTTTTTTGGTAACACCCAGCGATTACTCCTGGCTCTGCACTCAGGAACTACTCCTGGCAGTACTTGGGGGACGATATGAGATGCCATGGATCGGATCGAACCTGGGTCAGCCGTGTGCAAGGCAAACACCCTACCCCTACTCTCTCCGGCCCCTCACCACCATCTTGCCTGTTTTTTTTTGCAACTAGCCAAAACCAAACGGCTTAGAAAAGATCATATTTATCAGTTTCCAGACATTCTCCTAAGTTTGGAAAAGAAAACCAAGACCTAAAAGCAGGACTTTTTGGTTAGTAGCTGAAACGACAGGGAAAATTAACCAAAATGAACATAACGAATAATTATAGATTCACACCCACCTGGTTTTACTTCCAAGAAAGTCCCCTGGCCAAAGATGAGTTTTCCTGTGTTGCCAAAGTCACACTCCATTGCTGCCCTTTACAGAAACTTTAAGAAGAATACTACTTTCCATTTCTTCCCTCCAGCAAGCTTAACAAGAAATAGTAACCAGTGTTTCTTGAAGACTTATTCTGTGCCTGTCACTACACCAAGTTCTTTTAGGAGCATTTCATTCTTTTAATTGCATAACTAGGTACTACTACCATTTCCCCATTTTACAGATGAGAAAAATGAGGCATAAAGAGAAAAGGTAAGCTTTCCAGAGCCACACATTCTAAGTAAGAGAATTTCCCAGGCAGTTTAATTAAAACATTCATGTTCACAGCCACAGTGTTACTATATCATTAGCCTTTTACCCCTTTCTATTTTGTTTTTTCCCCCTTAAAGTGTATAAACTAGTAACACTGTCAAAATAATTAGCACATTGACCTGGAAAGAATGTATACCCGGAGTCGGCTTTTCTGAAAGGTTGACGTTTTCATAAACTTAGCATTAAAACGGGTTCAATATTGATATTCAGTCTCTTCATTTCAGCACTGCAATTGACATTTCTCATTTTTCCCCTTGCAGCACATGTCTTACATTTTGAGCTGCAAAGGTAACAGTGACCTTCTCCCGGGAGAGTCTTATCAGGTTAACACACGGAAGCTCATTTAGAAATTCATTAATGTCGACATCAAAGATGTCTTTCCCAGAGCCCCTTGGATCCACTACACAACTCCCTTTCTCCCCTGCTCTGAGAGCCGGATCTCCAGAACTACCCTGGGAGCTGGTAGTCAAAGCCCCAGCAGCCAGGGCACTCCCAGAGAAGGGTGGAGAGCGCAACTTCTCAGGGAGGCAGATATGGGATGAAATCAACTCCTTTATCGTCCCTTCCAGAAAAATTGACGTAAGACTGTGACCCACAGCACATGGAGAGAAACCTGGATTTCAGGGCAAGTCAGAGTCATTCTGGACAGCTCAGAGTGGGAGGTGACCTGCTGGAGGCCACTGGGATGGACCATTATCCCAGGAGTCCCCAGTAGCACCTGGCTTGTCTTTGTAGATGGAGCCTGATGTTTGGGGGGACTTAATAGGTTGGGAACGTGATAGAGTCTCACTTCCTCTAGTTGTTCTTTGGTGGTCCTTTTTGGGGGAACCAGCTCATCTATTTGCTCTAAAGAAAACAGTCTAATACTTCAGCTGCCGTCTGTGCGTGCCCTTTTCTCTTGCTTTATGATTGAGGGCGGACTGAAGGAAAACACTATTCTAAACTGGGCCTTTTCAACATTAGGGCTAAACAAAGAGACCATTTCTGAGGCATTTCAAAATGCAGAGACAGGTTTGAGGGAGTTAATTTGGAGACTCACTTGGATTGACGGTCAGTCTTGTTCCCAATCCCCAAATCAGCTTTCGGTTGCCAGAATCACACAATCATAGAAAGCTTTACAGAAACTGACCCGGTTTGTGGGTACCAGGAAATCCTTTTCAATCCCCAAATCCAGCCTGCGTGCTCCTCCAGCTGAGTCTCTGGTCAAAAAGGCAGCGGAGGAGCCTGTTTATTACTCTGGTGGTCAGCTTGCCGCACGCAGACTCATCTGAAGTCAGATTTCCTTCCTCACACCTTCAGACCAAGTTGCACCCTAACCAGGTCAGCAAGAAGGGATATGGGCCTGACAAGGGTTCCGGAGAAGGACTCTCCAACTTGAATTGTGCACCAATTCCTAAGTGCAACACGATTAGGCTTCCTAACCCAAATGGTTAACATAAAAAGAATCCAAAATGTTTTTCTCCAGTTCATTTGTTCCTGTGCCAGACACTTACATATGTGCCTGTTTTTACAGGTAAATAAGGTATGCCTGCATTCCTTACTATAATCATTAGGCATAATCATTAGGATTAATGATTAGAATTAACATAAAAAGTAAAATCGAGCTGAGAAAGCCCCCAAATGAAGCTCAGTGCTATGGTTCCCTTCAGAAATTAGAACATTCATTATGGATTCCACAGAGATACTCACGGGGTTTGACCATTAACCTTGTTCCCCCTCCAAATGTGAGACTGTTGCCTGCATTATTATTCACACAGTGATCTTCAGCTCAGCAAAAACCTTCTAGAAACTGAGCTAAGTTTTCCCTACAGATCTTCTGAAAGAAGTGATACTAAGAGCATGAGAATATTAAGTAATTGTCACAATAATAACCTGGCACAGAATCCTAGCACCTATTTGGATTTAAGGACTGTTTCCATCCTGGATAAGTGAAGGATATACCTTTAAACACCCCAAAAAGGGAAATTTTCTGCACCAACCCAGAACACTACCCAAATCATAGCATTTTCTTGAGCGGTTTATTTAATTAATTAATTAATTAATTTTTTATTTTTGCTTTTTGGGTCACACCCGGCGATGCACAGGGGTTACTCCTGGCTTTACACTCAGGAATCACCCTTGGCGGTGCTCAGGAGACCATATGGGATGCTGGGAATCGAACCCGGGTTGGCCGCGTGCAAGGCAAACGCCCTACCCGCTGTGCTATCACTCCAGCCCCTTCTTGAGCGTTTTAGATGATGATTTTGTAGGGGTTATGAAAAATGTAGTCCTCGTTTGGATAAAGGGGCATCCAAGTCAAAGCTGTCAGTGGGAGAGGATGGGGCAGCCCCCACAGGCCTCCTGGCAGGAAGGGTTAGCAAGTAGTTCACCTCTTTTGGGTGCTAGAGTCAGACACCTCTGACTGAAGTCCAGTCTGCGGAACCTCTCGAAGTTCCCCAACCTTTCTCACCCCACAGAACGAGAGACAGTAGCTGCCATAGATCAGCCCTGGATTTCAGTACTGACTTTAATCACCGACCTTTTTGTGTCCTGCCTTCACTAGGAAAGGAACTTCTACTACTCTATCTCTGTCCAAGCTGAGACTTCCCCAGCTTTGCTGTTCCCTTTCCAGAACTACCATTATTTAAGGATTAACCTCAAATCAATTTCTTCTAGGTGGCTTCTCTTGTCCTTCCAAGCGGATCCTTTTGAACTTCTCTCAATTTTAAAGAAACTTTTGAGAAGGTCGCGAAGTATACAGCACACTCACCTCCCTTACCTCACCCCTGGCTGCCTGGAGGTACAGGGGCCCAACAAACCAGAGTTAGGAAAGTCCAGACTGAAGATAAGAAACACTCAGGGGCCAGGGCTGCCCACATACAGTTCCTACTAGAATTTAGTCAATGTTCCTCCACTTCCAGGGATGCTTTTCCCATGAACCAAACCTCCACCTGTTACAAAACAACTCCTTCCTCCCATTGTGCTATTTCTTTGCTGGCATAAAATTGTGCAAGGAAGAAAGGCAGGAAAAGGGAGTGAAAGTGTAAAATGAGAATACAACTTTAAAAGAAGAGAATAAAGCCACAGAATTCCTACTATGTGTAGAAGGGTCCATCAAGAACACTAACTCGTTCTCAGGAAATTGGGGATCAGTACATTTGGTGAAGCTTAGAGCTTGATTATTCCCACTATCCAGAGCAGAGGACTCAGAATTGCCACCTGGATAGCTGTGAGTTTTGCTTCCATAGTTTATGAAAATGTCCCATTTTAAAAACCTTCTCTTGCTTAAACACCGATACCAAAATAACTCAAAGGACTGCACTCAGGCATTGCATGCAGGTTTCATGCAATGGTTCTGGGTTTCATTTCTGGTACTGCATGGTCTCCCGGGAGTAATCCTCAGGCATGGACCTGGGAGTAGCCATTGGGTGTAGCACCATTGGGTGTAGCCCCCCAAACAAAATAAACAAACATCACCCCCAGTATAGTTTGTCTCGCCTGTATGACTCACTTGTTAAGACCTGCAGCCGGGTGCCTGTTCCAAAGGTATATTTGTAGGTTCCAGAGGAAGTCACAGTGTTATACGGCTATACATAAACCAACATAAAGGTACCATTTCTCCAAATGGCTTTGCTATCAATTAGTAGGCTATCATAAACACTTTCCTCATTAGAAGGCCTTGACCGCATGTTTTCCCAAAGGGGATTTACTTAAAATACTATCTCAGGTCATACAGAAAGTCTTTATTGCTCTGATTTGGTCTGAGTTTGCAAAACTTCCTACTCTCATGCTGTTAATCTCAAATGTGTTTATCAAGAGGCTGATTTAACAAATTATCAGGATTTAAAGAGTGAAATGATTGCTGAGCCCTTTAGCGTACTCCCTTTAGGATTTTTCATAAGACCCAGCTTACGAGATACAAATATACCAATGACTTGATTTCTGAATCAGAGCTGCTATTGGAACCAAACGGGCACCAATAATTTGATCAGATTTCTCCTTTATTTATAAGTTATGGCTCCAAAAGACCTTGGATAATGAGCATATATGTTTACAAGTCTATACAAGTCTATCTTCTAATGATGAGGCTGTGTTGGAAGCTCGCAGAGGACATGCAGATTTTGAGAGCAGGTTTAAAAGGGGGAGGTCAGCAATGGACAGTGTTTAGCTGCATACTGTGTCACTTCAAGTTGTGTGGATCACTCATTTACTAGATCATTCATTTAAATGGGGGACGCTCTGAGCTGGAGAGATAATACAGCAGGTGGGGCACCTGTCTTGCATGCTACTGGCCTGGATTCTATTCCTAGCGTCCTTATGGTTCTCTTAGCACCACCAAGAGTGACTCCTAAATGCAGAGCCAGGAATAACCCCTGAGCACAGCCAAGTGTGGCCCCCAGACAAACAAAAACAACAACAAAGAAAGGGCGAATCTCTATTTGTTAACAAATCAGCTCCCTTAATAATTACTTTATGATCAACCTTGTTCTATGACACAGCTTTGTTGAGGAAATCCACTGCAAATCCACTGTAATGGGAAATCCGTGCAGGCAATCCACAGCTGCCTACGTGGAAATCACCCTCCATTTATTTAATTCTAATGGGAAAACCCCCACAAAACACTAGCAACAAAACCAAGAAGCACTGAACTCTAAAAATGTGAATTTTTTTCTAGCTTATTAATGTCTGGCATTGTTTTCTATAATTCTCTATTACTCCGACAGCTTCACCATGGGGGGTGGGGGGGCGATAAACATTCTGCTTTAGCACAGATAATCCAGAGGCAGTAGGGAGACCACCAAGACACTGGGTTCTTTGTGCTTCTTAGAGAGGCCCAGCCCAGGCAAAGGGGTGAAGTCAGCCTGGGGAACTGCTTTTGTCCAGGCTGAAGATCAGAACTGTGTGTTACTAGTAGTACACACCAAGATGATCCTCTTCCTAGAATTCCTGCTCCGTTCTTCTTCCCAGAAGAGGAAGGCAGGAGAAACAAATACTAGCTGCCTCCTGAAGCCCCAGTAGAGAATCAGCTCTTGGCCAGGTTTTCAGTTCTGCCAGGGGACCCTGGCATAATCCCCACTGGGTCCTCATTGCGCATCTTTTAAGGACACGCTTCCTTGGTTATACACTTTTGCTTTGTAGCTTCCCTTCTCGCTGACTTGTTCCTGTTCTCTCACAAAGCCTTGCTGCCTCTTATCTCTGCCTCTTTCCCTTTCCCTCAACGTGCTTTGTGGACCTTTGAGAAACACAGGCTCCTGTATTAATACAATTTATCAAACTGCCCATAGACTTGATAACCAAATCCAGCCCCCCAGGGAAACGTGTATTCCTATCTTGCTCACACATCCGACATCGTTAACAACTGCATGCTAAACGAAGCAATTAAATTCATCTGCGTTTCAACAGGTCCCCCTGGATTTCTTTCCAGAGAAGATAATTAGTTAGCCACGAGAACTCACCCGCTGTGACCAACAGGGAGGTGCCTTTGCCAAAGTGGAGGGTGTACCCAGAGTTTGAGTTCCACAGAGCACATTCCCTAAACAAAAACCTCATAGTCACTACTCTGCCCCTCCTTCTTGTGTGATCCCCTAAAATACCTAATGTCTAGAACCCAACCACACAGCAGCCATACAGTCTCTGGGTCACCTGAGGCCACTTTTCACTGGGGAACTCATTTAAACGGATGTGGGAGAAGGTCACCCCTGGAGCAGGAGGTGGCAGTCCCTCCTGAGAAGCTATGCTGTGGGGTGCCCTGTTGCACGTGAAGAAGTGCAGGCTTTCTTTATGTCTGGCAGAGGAATACCCATCTGGGTCTGAGGTCAGCTAAGGGGTAAGGACTGGGGGTAGTTGTGCTTTATCTGCCCTCATTGAGTTAGTCTTTTAGGCCCCCCATACCCCAACACTTACTTGGTTCAACAGAGAGTTTAGTGCCTTTTCCAAAGATGAGTTTCTCTGAGCCACCTCCATAATTCACACAGTCATATGCGGCCTTACAATAATCAGTGGGTGAAAAGGATGGAGGGGGGAGACCCAGCAGGTGAGATCGCATTTCCCCCTAGTGGAAAGATCTCATTTAGGGGGGTTCACCTTGCAGCTGCAGCCACCAGTTCCTCAGCAGACTGGGGCATTTCTCCAGAAATAACAGAGAAACAGCTACCTCTGAGCTCTGTCTTCAACCCCTAAGCTTGCTCCAGAAAACAGACTGCTCTGTTCATGCCTGAACGACACTCGACAACTGCACAGTCAGGCACAATCATGCCCCTTTAGCATGGACAACTGGGGGGTGCGAGGTGGGGTGGTCAACATTGGGGTCTGAGAGAGGGATCAGAGTCCATACCCCTTTCAGAGCTATTGCTCTTCTGAAGAACAAAAGCCAACAAACAAGCCAATACAATACCACCGATGAGTGGACTGCATGTTGTGGAGAGAACAGATTCCTTTGGAAGAAGTCCTGATTCTGAGTTAGGTCTTTTTTGACTTTGTTGATTCATAGACTATGGCATCAGCATCAGCATCTCAACACACAGAGAGCCAACGAGGAAGCCAATAAATTTTTTGAGAGTGAATTCTTAGGATTGTCAGAATTATACATTAACAAACTTTCAAACGTCCCCAGCACAAAGACCCCCAGGTGTGTTGACCCTTTTGGGAGTGGCAGTGTCTGAGTGCCATGAAAGCTGCCCGGCGCTGCCATTCCTCTCATTCAGACCAATGTTGGACATAGGCTATGCCCTCACTTACTTGGCTTTACTGTCAGTCTGGTCCCTTCTCCAAAATTTAGGCCATAGTTATTATTGTCACAGCAATACAGCCCCTAACAAAAACCCCAGGGGTGCAACTGGGCCCCCAGGTGGCAGGGGCTAGGGGAAGAGACACTGACTGGTGCCACATGCCACAGCAGCCCCTTCTCCTTTCCTGCAGGACCCAAGCCATCCTGTCATGCTTTTTGGCTCATCTTGGCACAATAAACTCTGCTAATCTGACCCCAAATTGGCAGTCTGAGACTCCAAATCAGCTTCCAGACAGGTTCTGAATGGCACGAACCCCGACCAAAAATAAATCAGGCCCAAACACAAGTTTGTCTTCAGGGACCACTGTGTCTGAGGTATTGCTGGGTGGCATGCCCCAGAACTTCTATAATTTGCATCTTAATTATGAGTTCAACATACTCAAACTGCTCATCTATATAATTTCATGTTAATTATCATGTAGTCATTTCATAATTGGTAAATAATGAAACATGGCAGTGCTTTGGGGTGGGAGGTTGGCATATGATTCTCTTTTCAGAGGACCAAGGCATTGCACTTTATCAGCAGCTGAATAGAACAATTCTGCTCAGAAGCTGGTCATCTAGGGCATGGACAGATCTGCTGAGACTCAACCTGAAACATTCTTCAACGGTCTAGGCAGACCACTTCCTCCCATGGACCCTACCACCCTCCCAAAGTGATCAAAGCGAGGAGGACTCTTTAGTCTCCTTTTCATTCTGTGGCCTGGAGTGACCAAGTTCTGCTGGCAAATGAACTCCCGAGCCCACTGTTCCAAAGGAAACCCACAGAGAAATGAAGACGGAGAAGCAGGGAGAAGTCTGGTTTCCCAGACGAAAGGGAGAGTCTCAGTAACAGAAATAAAAATAACCCCAATAGATGGAAAGGATCAGGTCTCTCCTCTGTGAGATCACCCCCATCAGAAGGAAGGATCCCCAATCACCTGAGTTTCCCCTCCGCATCACTCTTTGACTTAAAGACATACCCAGTGCAGTTGTTGTTCCATTACTGACCTAGGGTGACCTGAGATGGGCACTGCCATGACTAGAGGACAGTGCTTTGTAACAGAGAGCTGCTGACTGCCTCCCCGTCTATCTCCATCTGTCACTCCCTTTCCCTGAGTTTCCCCAGGACCTTTTCTCAGTGGACAGCCTGAGTGAACCCTCAGGGATCCATATCTGTTATCTCAACTCTGGAGCATTAACACCTAGGAGGTAGCAGGTGCTGGCTAGATATTTATTTAACTAAGACAACCTACACTGATGCCTTTTTTTTTTCCATACAGGCTGTACTTAGGGCTTACTCCTGGCTCTGTGCTCAGAGATCACTCCTGGCTATGACTGGCGGGCCCATGTGGTGCTGGGCATTGAACACAGCTTGGTCCAGTGCAAAGCAACCAACTGCCTTACCTGCTGTTCTACCCCTCTGGCTGGTTGCCCCTCTTTGACCTCCGCTGACCATGGGTTGCTGACTTGGTTGCTGGCTCCTCACCTCAAGGGTGACGAGTTGTCAAGTTCAATTCCACAACCACTGGGAATTGAGCTCTTTGTCCTTTTGCTTTCTGGGCTTTATGTTAATAGATCTCTCTTGTCAGACTTGATGAGTGATGGGGCTAAGGAATCAAATGATTAATAATTGTTCTAATGTAAGGTCCCTAAGTCAGGCAGAGAGGCGGGTATGAGGACAAAAAAGGAGAGAAATCAAGTCTGTCTCCATTTCCACAATTCCTACAGAGGTCATTTTTTTTTTAATTGCAAAGGTGCTGCTAACACAGTGGCCTGTTTGTGGAACCCAGAATTTCCAAAATGTTCTTGTAGTCCATACAGTTACAAATGCCCTTTGAGTGTCCTTCAAAGCACAGACTGCACCTCCTTCCTCCTCTACACTGCTCTACACTTTCCATCTGCTGGGAACTATGCCAAAGACAAAAGACCCTGCTGAGAATCTTCAGGACTTCAGCAGAAGTTGGAAATGTCCCCAAAGTGTCCCCATCCCCAGGGCCAGAACACTCACAGGGCTGAATGATGAGCTGGGTCCCTTTTCCAAAGGTGAGTCTGTTAGTGCCTCCACCTGTATTCACACTCTGGGTCAACCCTTTACATAAATCTCTCAGAGCCTCTCAGAACCTACAGTTGCTCAATAGCCCACAAACACAGAGTGAGCTGAACGCCCTGGCTGCCCTTCCTCCTACTGGCCCTCTGCCCTTCTTCTTGCTATGCTAAAAGTATCCTAAACAAACCATCACCCCGGACAAGGCCTGAGTACAGGGATTGCTCCCACGTAACAGCCACATCACTGTTGCCTTCTTCATTAGAGCAGATGTCACCCAAAACTGTCCCCTGTCATGTAGGAGAGGGTGGGTCGGCCTGTGACTCTTAGTCGCAAATATTTAAAGGGCAATGAAAAGATGCTCTGGCTTGTACATCTTGAGTCTAAGACACAGCAACCCAATATCAGTCTAGAACAAATAACAGAAGACATGAAAGCTTCACTGTTGCCTCATACTTACTGGGCCTAACTGCTAAATGAGTCCCAGTTCCGAAAGTCAACGTGATGCCGCTGCCACTCAACTCACTGTTGTTGGCAGCTTTACAGAAACAAGGCAGATATGCTGGCCCTCACCGACCTGTCTGCACCGGCTTCTTCCTGACATGGATCCAGAAATGCTCCCCAAACCATCATCTTCTCTCACACCTCTCTCAGTCATAGACCCAGGCTACACCTCTAAGCTCAAAATCACAGAGGAAGGTTCCTTTTGGTGAGTCTAGACACGCAAATGGTGGGCCTTGTGGTCCATAGCAGCACTGCCATTTTTTTTTTTCAGTCCAATTTTATTTTAGAGCTGTGGGTCACACCAGTTAATTGGTGTGATTAACTCGCTCAAAGGCAGCCTAAGAAAAATTCTTAAATGAATCACACTCATCACATGCTTAGAATTTCGTTTTTTCCCTTTTCTTTCTTTGGATTCAATTATGTTGAAACCAGAGTCTCTTCAATAGGCAATGAGATTCAGGTTGAGATTAGGGAGGGCTAGAATGTCTCTTATACTTACAAGGCTTGACTCTCAAAATGGTGCCGGAACCAAAGATTATCCTGTTTGCATCATACACACAGCATCAAACTCCTCTACAAAAACTCTATCTCTCTCTTTCTGTGTGTGTGTGTGTGTGTGTGTGTGTGTGTGTGTGTGTGTGTATGTGCGCGCGCACGCATGACTGAGAATGGGCTATAGACCTGGAAACAGGAGACAATTACATTTTAGCACGTTGCATATAGGACCTGTTGGTATTTGACAAAGAAGCCACGGACACTGGAAAAATCATCTAAACGTGAAAAAGGTTGACTGTATATGGAATTATACTGTGTTTGCTCTTTGCTTCTTGGATTCACATAAATGCAGTGATACTCTAAACGGAATGTCCCAAAGGTTTAGTCTGTCTTTTCTTTCAGGAATTTTTCTAGCCCTTTAACTAGATTTTTTTTTTTCACTCATTAATCTTAATCACATCCCTGGTCACAAACAATTCTTTTGTGCTCTGCTGTCATCCAATTTCAAAAACCAGAACAATCACCAAAGATTTCTGTAAGTACTACATGAACAAGCTCATAATAGCTAGCTTCTATGCCAACTCTCCAAATACTTGGGCTCCAAGGTGGTTGTCCCCCTTAAGTAATGCATTTTTATCGAGTTACTCTTAGTTTCACTTTAGGGAGGGAAGTCACTCTTAAGGGACTAGGCCATTTTTTTCCCTGGTTTTGTTCATTTTCGCTAGGGTCAGTTCCCTGAGCACTCTGGCTACTATGGTCTCTGTGGCAGGGGTAAGCAGACTGGCCATTACTGGGCTCCCAGACCCCATAGCTCCTCTCTGCCCCATCTCCATACCCTTGAAGCTCCTTGTCACAAAATACAAAGTGACAAGGGCACCATTTTCTATTTTATCTAGAGAAAGGAGAGGAAAAAGATTTTGAAGTCTAAAGGTATTTTTTTCCTAGCCTAATTGGGAGACTCTTTATCATGTAGTTTTCACTAGAAGAGCCTGAGCTATCCAAATCTGAAGTTTTATGCCTTTAACGCAGAAAAAGAAAAAGAAAAGAAAAAAAAGGAAAAAAGAAAAGGAAAAGAAAAAAAAGAAAAGAAAGAGATATCTTTCAGGTACTGAGTAGTTAAGACAGCTGAGAAATCTAGACTTGGATAAATTCTTACTCTTTCAATATTTGTGAGGCTGTCTTTGGTTATAAAAAAAAATTTAAATTTTCCAAAGATTTTAATTTCAGGTGCAAAAAAATCTGTGTGCTTCTTTCTTTCTTTCTCTTTCTCTCTCTCTCTTTCTTTCTTTTCTTTCTTTCTTTCTTTCTTTCTTTCTTTCTTTCTTTCTTTCTTTCTTTCTTTCTTTCTTTCTTTCTTTCTTTCTTTCTTTCTTTCTTTCTTTCTTTCTCTCTTTCTCTCTCTTTCTTTCTCTCTCTCTCTTTCTTTCTTTCTTTCTTTCTTTCTTTCTCTCTCTTTCTTCTTTCTTTCTCTCTCTTTCTTTCTTTCTTTCTTTCTTTCTTTCTTTCTTTCTTTCTTTCTTTCTCTCTTTCTTTCTCTCTTATTATCTTAAACATAATTATTTTAAACAGATAACAAAAACAATATTTTTTCCTTGCCTAAATTTTAATATACTAAATGCAGGTGTATACTGAAAAATTCAACTGGGAACCCACCTGCTTCCTGAGCTGATTGCCAACCTTCCTCTTAGGATCAGTGCTTAGTCTTCCTATTGAGTTAACCCATCTAACTCCCAGTATCAGCACTTAGTACCCTTCCAAGTTCCTTTACCATCTGCAAAAAGAGACATGACACTGGACTAGTTTAGTAAAACTATATTGCCTGACATTCTGTCGGCCTGTCTTCCTTAAGCTCTGGGCCGGCTTGTCTCTTTGAAAGCCTGTTTCTCCCATGTCTTCTAAGCACCTGCAGTACACATAGTTAAAATTATCCTTCCAAATGAAAGTGGAAATGCAGTCATTATGCCTGAATTCACTTCACATGTCACAGTAGCACATGATGGCAGCAGCAAAAAACAGAATTGTGAATCATATTTTCTAGTCTTGAATTAATTATTAAAGGCTGGAGTTCCCCCCGAAAGCTCAGAAACTGAATTGACATTCATCTCTGCCAGTTATGAAAAAGGACAGATGGAAATGCTCCTTCTGAGCCCACATGATCTCGTGCAATCCCTGACATCTCATGTAGGTGACCTGGAAGTGAAGAAATGACTGAATCCCTGATGCCGAGGGAGTACTTACTGGGTGTAACGGTGAGTCTAGTTCCTGCCCCAAAGGTTAATCCTTTGTTCCCATAGTTAGAGCCACAGTGTTGTAAGTCCTTACAAAAACCATTGCTTCAAATTCTCCAATTTCTATTGCACATCCCCCTCACTTCTTGGAATTCCCCCTCCTTGTAATTTGCCTATGACATCAAAGCTACCAGTGACCTCCTCATACCCTTTCCCATGGGAACAACTGAGAAAAACTGAGAAAAAAACCAACCGCAATTAGGAGAGGAGTGATAAGTGAGGGCTGTTTTGATTTTTCTGCCAATTTTTTCTTCAGAGAGAACAGAAATCCTCTTTCTCTCTCCAGGTGATACCATTGAATCCCATTGGACCTGAGCATGGGAATGAGAGGGTGCTCCTGCCATCTTTCTCCTTTGAGAAAACCCACTATTGCCCACGGGCTCTGGAGCATCTGACTGCTCTAGCTCATTGGCCCTCCCTCGAGTCATCCTTCTACCCTGCTCTGCTCCTGAGCTCTCTGCCATAAAGACCCAGCTTCTCAGGCCAGTCCAGAGGTGAGGGGGCAGCTAGGGATGACCACAGCAGCAGACAACAGGATATCTGTCCCCTGGGGTGGGGGGGTTTCGGACAGAGAAGTAAAGAGCTGTCAGAGCATAAATCACTCTTGGGGTGGTGGGGCGGTGCTCTCTGCTCTGAACCAGAACAACTTATCCTAGAGACAGAGAAAACTCAGCCACAGACTTTTGACAACTCTTTCTGGAGTTTCAAGGGTTTAGGTAATTGATGGCGAGGAAAAAAAGTTCTTTGACTTACTTGGAAGGACTGTTAAACGTGTCCCTCTCCCAAAATAGATGTTCTGGTTACCGGTATTCCACTGTGATAGGAAGCTCAACAAAAACCGGGCAGAGAGAAGAGAGCCTGAGTATACACCTGGGCTCGGGACTCCGCCTACCGGCCGCCAGGCACGGCCCGGGCTCCTTCCTGTGCTGGAACTCAGCATTAGCAGAAAGGAGCTTGGGGCTTGGAGCAGCTGTGATGGGGAGAGGCTGGGGGGCCTGAGTCGGGGGAGAGGGGATTACGGGAGGCTAATGTGCATCCTGTGCTACTCACCGTCTAATTAAAGGTGTAGGCCCATTTGTTTTATGCAGGAGCATTTAAAAATTTCTTTTTCTTTTAAGATCTAATTTCTCTCCTGATGATCATCTGATTCTGAAGTGCATTTTAATTAGGTCTCTTTATTACATCTTTTTGATGCTGGGAAGGATTTTATTTCTCTCTGAAAATTCGGGAACATCTCATTTTCTTTGGATTAACCCAGCGTGAGGCCCGCTCACCTTGCTCCTTTCCAACCTGCTCCATTTCCCTAACAGTTCCCCCACCCCCGACCTCTCATTTAGTGATATCTTTATCCATCCCCAACCCTCCCTTGTCCCCCATGTGCTCTGAGAACATGTGTGGAGAATATAGAGCTCTGACTTGGTTTTAAAAAAGCCACCTTTGAGACCCAAACTCTCTGCTCATTTTTAAACCAAATTTACATTTGTTGTTCTTTAAACCACCCCCCTCCCCTCAACACACACCGTTGGACTCTATTCAAGTGCCCTTAGCTTTGTGTCCACCACCCCCATGCCACCTCTGCCCAAGCTTGTGACTGTTGCTGCCACTATGTTCCACAAGGACACTTACTTGGAATGACTGATAAGCGTGTCCCCTGCCCAAATGTCAACTTGCTGGTGGAGGTTGCTACACAGTCACCCAAGTCTTTGCAAAAACTGACAAGGTGCAAAAACTGACAGAGATCTTAGCCCTTTTCTTGAAGCCACTTCAAAAGTCATCTCAGCTACCTCTGGGATCTAGGAGCGGGTACCATCGTTGGGTCAGAGTCTGTCAGGGCAGAGAGGGCACTTGCTAGGGACGTTTGCTTCTCTAGGCAGTGGCATTGCAATTTCTGACATGCTGCAGTTTTGTACAGCATCCGTGAGCTCCAGTCTCCTCCTGCCTTCTCTATTATTCCCCCGCACCCCTGAGGTAGCCCAATCTGCATCTCATTTCCATCTCCAAGCCCCAGCTTGGTGACACCGGGTCCTCAGGCACCATTGATCTGCCTTTTCTGAGCACGCAACTGCTCACCGGCTCACATGATGAAAGGAGTGGAAATGCCAGGCTCTCGGAGGCTGAGATCTGGGCTCCTCGCTCCTTCTCTCTGGTCAATATGTTGTTCTCATTTGTCTGGCTAATGAGGAGCTGCCCTTTCTAAGTGGATGCGTTTTGCTGAAATGACAACTGCTGGAGAGTTAACAACAAAAGCAGAGCTCCCAAGGCAATTTTGGCCTTTTAGACCCCTTTTAGCATATTTCAGTCAAAAGGATCCCAGGCTCAAATATCAACTCCTCAGCTCTGGTGTCCACGTTACTGGGAGAAAGTCAACCAACACCCGCAGCACTAGCCCCTTGCTTATCAACACACCGGGCAACATTTTATACGCTCAAGCGGGTCACGAGAACCATCCGAGGTCTCAGAGGAACACTTTCAGTGCCACATCTAGCGGGTGGGAATTAGTGCTCTCTGAGGAGGACCAGGTAATATCAGAGATGCCAGACTACCTCCCCCACATTCACAGGACAGGGACTGCTGCCTGCACAGAACAGGGTCCTGACCCATCTTGTTTGGCATACCAGGGTATGAGGACACTAGCTTCCAGCGAGAGCCCAGGAAAAGAGTCCCCTGCAATCCCAATGGGAGGGGAATGAGGACATCACAGTGAAAGAAAGAACTTTCCCTAACTTTGAACTTTTCTCTCTTCCTGTCTCTCAGTCCTTTCATTTATCATTTCTGAGCACCCGCGGGACTCCAGATTCTCCTCGATCATTTCCATTTGACTCCGTTAGAGTCCATGCTAGAAAGGGCCAAGAGGTTGAAAAGTCATAATTCATGGTGCGTGCATGCGTGCGTGCGTGCGTGCGTGTGTGTGTGTGTGTGTGTGTGTGTGTGTGTGTGTGTGTGTGTGCCTGCTCTGGAAGTATGGAGGGTCATGCATGATGTGTTGGGCTTTTGCCTCTTTCTTGGCTTCACGGTTAGTTGCCTCCTTCCCCAAGTATCAGCTTTTCAGAACTATCTTCCTTTTCTCTGTGACAGGGTGTTTTACAACGACTGACAGAAGGAATTTTATGCATCTTAAAAAAAAAAAACACCAACAAAAAAAAACCCCAGTCAGAGCTTCTCTCTTCCCAGCGGGGTGCAGCAGCAAACCCAGGAAGCCAAATCTTTCTATCTGCTCTAATTATCAGCATGGATACAAGTCACCACGAAGAGAAGGGTATTAAGCCCTGTATCTGAAATTCTTGGGAATTAATTGTAATCCTTTGCCTGGTGGTTTCAGTGATAGGAATGGACACAGCAGATCTACCTTCTTTCTATTTGCTCCCTACCTCCCACCTCCCCTGCCAGCTCCCCACAATCTGTAGTTCTGCATCTATAGAAGCAGCCAGAGACATGCAGGGCACAGATAGAGATTTGCAATAAGACCTCGGATTCCCATTCAGTTTTCACGTTTTTCCCCCTCTGCTTTCATTTAAAACCCACTCTGAACTGAATGTCACATCTAATTCTCTCCCTGTGTGGAAGGTACCTGGGAAAATGGCTCGACTGTGCCAGGAGGATTTAAGAATCAAATGAGGAAGAATTTTCTGACAAGCAAGGATATTAATTGCTGAAGAGGTCCCGCAGAAGAGCCGGTTAGAAAAAGGGATCTCCCAAGTTGGAGCCCGTCCTGGAGAAGGTTGTGAAAGCAGCAAGGATTGCTTTCCAGCTTGCCAGGGCCAAGGCCAGCTTTGGCCAGCAGCAGGGGGAGAGAGTGTGAATGGCTCAGGGAACAAAAGGGAATCTGTGAGTTGAGATGAAAGGAAAAAAAAGGGACGTTGGTGACCTCTAGTTAACTTCAAATAAGATCTGGCTCCCAGGCAGCCTTGTTTCTTCAAACCAGGACTGAATTCCCAGAATTTCGCCTATGCCATTGCACTTACGTGGCTGGACAGACAAAACGGTTCCTTGTCCAAATGACAGCTTTCCGTAGCTGCTGCCACTTATAGCACAATGATAGGGACCTTTACAAGAACCCCAGGGGCTGCTGAGACACACGTCTCTTCCTCTGTAATTCTGGGGAGAGGACTCCCCCAAAGGGGCCTGAATCTGTGAGAGGGAGGTTTTCTTCGTCAAAGACAGCAGGCTTCATTGTCCTGGGACAGGGATCTGCTGCCTGTCCGGGGGTCTGTCTCCCTCAACTCCCACCTTCTCTCTGGTTTCCATTGGGGGCTTGCTGATTCCCCGTGTTCAGCAGCTCTCCCTCTAAAGGTCTCATTTCCATTTTACAGCATCATTTCCAGCACAATTTCTCTGATCAGTTTTCAAGACATGTCCTCCCCTCCCTTCGAGGTGTCACACATTTCTGATGACAATGAATTGATTACAGGGAGACAGGAGGAGAGAGTGTGGCTTTGAGGCTTTGAGGAGGCTGACTAGAATTAGATGAGGTCTAGGCTCCAGCCCAGAGAAACACTATCTCCTGAGCCTCCCTTTGCGCAGGGCACCCCTGTAACTAAGGGGAGTGATAAGCACATCTAGTCCAGGGTTTCTTTACATCCCTGACTTTTCCATGAGTCTTGAGCCTGGTGAAATGTTCGAAGTATTTCACAGGTGGACTGGAGCACTAGCACAGTGGGTAGGGCGTTTGCCTTGCACGCGGCTGACCCGGGTTCGATTCCTCCATCCCTCTTGGAGAGCCCGGCAAGCTACCAAGAGTATCCCGCCCCCATGGCAGAACCTGGCAAGCTACCTGTGGTATATTTGATATGCCAGAAACAGTAACAACAAGTCTCACAATGGAGACGTTACTGGTGCCCGCTCGAGCAAGTCGATGAACAACAGGATAGCAGTGCTACCGTGCTATTTCACAGGTAGTTTTAGGCTAGAGTTTTGCTACAGAAATTGACTCTCGTGGGAACTGACCTGGGTTTAGTAAAGAACCTTTGTTCTGGGAAACTCTCCTCAATCCCAGACCAAATGGGAATACTGGTCGCCCTACAGTCCTTCCTGCGGTATTCTGACCACACACAGCATCCCAGGGGCTCTCGTGGTTGAATTAATTGATGCTTCTGTTAGAGATAGGCCCCTGCGCATTTACTTGGGGTTATTATAAATTGAATCTTCTTCTGTGGCTGCCTGCCACAACCATAGGAAGAGCCTGTGCACCTCTGGGCCACAGGGGGGTAGGAGCAACATTTGCTCAGTCTCATTATGAGGCAAGATGGTGGTCAAGCCCCAGCCCCCAAGGAAGAGGAAAAAATATTTTAGCTCTTTAATGGCATTCAACATGTAAACACTCCAACTGTTTTGACTGAATTTATGCCAGTCTCTAAGTCTTCAAGCGGCCACTTACTAGCAAAAGGTCCAAAGCTTTCGCTAGCTTATCACCTATGTGGAAAGGGTGAGAGGGAACAGCTAGGCTTTAGCTAAGAAGAGTCCATCTGCTCTAAGGACAGTGGTCAGGCATTCGAATGACCCTCCACACTTTTTCCCTGTTTCACAGAATCTGTTCAAAGAGCTCCCCTACTTCAGCCTCATTGATATCAGGGACACAAACAAAATCAATTGCCTCAAACAGACAACACCAAAGTGCTACTGTGCCCTGTGGCTTGAAGGAAAATAGAATTTAATCATAGGTCTCTGGACTCCCACCTTGTCCTTTAGACCTTGCCTATAAAGAATCCGTTGCATGGAAAGTGCAGCATAGGACTGTTGTTCATGATCTGGAAGGATGCTTACTCTGCACAGATACTTGCCTTCCATGCTTAGGATGTCAAACTCCCTGGCCTCTTCAGCATTTAAAGCCTAGGACGTCTGGCTCTCAGTTCCCTAAGATGCTAACCATGGTGTCTCTGTGCTGTGCACACTGGGACATACACCGCAGCCCTGTTCTGGAGTGTTGCCTGCAAGACTCCAGTGATAAAACCTTCTAATCCTGTCCCCAGATTAGGCTATTCACCTTCTGAAAAATGACGTCCTTGAATCTCCCAGGATGTTCCTATGGATCCCCTTGAAGCTCTAATTAGGAAAGACCACAGAGACTACTGACTGCACGGGGTGTAACAATATCATGTATTATTCATCGCTGCCGTTGTTGCAGACTGTGCCCCTGCTGAGAAGGCACTTCTGCGCAGGACAGCCTCATGGCTAACCACACAGCAGTCATCAGACAAGACTGATCCAGAACATTCCAAGCCCTCAGCTAGTGGGGCTGCATTAACTCTTTCCATGCTGTATGCGCAAACTCACTTCATCACTTTTATCCTGGGAGCCTTCCTCTCCGCCTTTCGTTTCAGGAGCTGTGGGCTGTATTCTGCAACACGCCTCCCACGGCTGTATCCTCTCCCAGTCACAGAAAGAAGATGTGAGTAAACGAAACTCAGCACCCGGGAATTTAATCAGTTTATAAACACTCGGAGAAGTCCACCAGGAACACAGAATTTCAGGAAGTGCCCATAGCAACCCCAGTCCCTTCTTTTAACTTTAAAGCATTTTGGACTTTTCCAGATACTCAAATATTATCAATATTAGGGAAGAATGGGTGTATCTGTGAGGGAGAGAATGATGTGTTCTTACAACTCAGAGAACAAATAAATTTCCCCTCTCATAGTGGAACTAAATGGCAGCTCAGTCAGTTATTTTGGTAACTGAGGGAAAAGGAGGGTTAAATGCTTTGTCTGGGCAAACCACGACAGAGAACTCACTTACTGGATGGGAATTGAGAAGAGTTGAGGAGATAAAGTGCAGATTAAAAGGAAAGAAAAAAAGAAGGAAAGAAAGAAAGCAAGCAGTCTGTCAAATTTCCAAAATTCATTAATGAAATTGTAGGGCTCCATTATTTCAGGAGATAAATTTAGGCGAGCTTTAGTATCTAAGTCTAGAAGATTTATATTTGTTCAACTGAATTTGCATAGTCAAAATATGCCAATTTCCTCTTTATCTTTTTGGCAAACATTTCCTGGCTTTAGCTGAATCCCTCAGGATCCTGTGTTCAATTTTTCTCCCTGTACCAATAATCTCATTTATGATGGATGATAGGAATGTTTTTTGACCAAAGGTAATTTAGTATTTGTACAATGGAGTTCTAATCTCTCTGATGGGGATCATATTCTCCCAACACAAACATTAAATTTGGGATGTTTGGGGGAGAGATAAGCAATTTAAACCCAAGAAAAGAAATGTTTTGTGACTTACTCCTCCACCCCCAACCCAAGTGTCTTCAAACTTACTTGGATTCACAGTTAAGACAGTTCCTTTTCCAAATGTCAGTTTATAGCTGCTACCTCCACTAACAGCACAGTGTGGAGAGGCTTTACAGAAACTGGTCAGGAGCTGCTCTTTGCAAAAGGCCTAGGGGGGTAAGTTTGGTCTTGCTTCCACAGTCTTTTGCTAACCTGCAGATTACTGGATTATAACCCTAGAAGGCAGCATCTGAGGACAGGAACTTTGATAGAGAGATACAGCATTTATTTCTAGTCAAAAAATTATTTTCCTTCTTCCTCCCTCTCTTAACTTCTTCCCCTCCAGTTTTAGTCATCCAGTTTTTGGAGGTCTTTTAAAAGTGTCTACCTCCGATGCCCAATCACATTGTTTCTACTTGATTTTTTGAGGTAATTTCTCTGCTCATTACTATTATTTTTTTGGGGGGATCACACAGGATGATGCATGGGGGTTACCCCTGGCTCCTGGCTCTGTACTCAGGAATTACCCCTGTCGGTGCTCAGGGGACCACATGGGATGCTGGGAATCGAACCCGGGTCAGCCTCATGTGAGGCAAATGTCCTACCTGCTGTGCTATTGCTTCAGCCCCTTCTTTGCTTTTTATTGACTTGACCTACATCTACTCACTGGTCTGGCTTACTGGAAATGAATTGCAGAAGGGAGGAGAGAGCGAAGACTTTTCATAGCTCTGTCAAAGTCAAAACTTGAGGCCATGTTGGCCTTTCCTGCTCTGCTTCGCTATGGTGGACCCTGATCACAAGTGCAAACCCTTTCAAGAAAGCAGGTTGGTCTGTGGTCCCGAGAGGAAGAAGTGGTGGGAGCCCCGCTATTTTGGATACTCACTGGGGTTGACGGTCAGCCTGGTTCCTTGGCCAAATACCCAAGCAGTATTTCCTGAGTTACACCACAGCAAATGGCTTTACAGAAACTGTGGGAGGCCCCACCCCACTTCCCCTGAGGCAGATGCCTGCAGAGCCCTCTCTGCCCCATGGCTGCTGGCTGTGGGTAGAGGGGCGTCCCAAAGAGCAGGGAGGTTTAAGATGGGTCTTTGGGCTGCCTACTTCTTCCTTGACAAGCTCCCTTTGAGCAGCTATAGGCATTTATCAGGTTTTTAATATCTTTGCCAGTCATATATGGAACATCTTCATTTTCACTTCAACCTTTTTCCCCCTTTTCCCTTTCCTCTTCCTTTACAGAGTTCTCCCCCAAACAGTTGGATTCAAAGACTCTTTAATGTCAGAATACACTAGGTCTCTGGAGTGAAGCTAAGCTGACTGCCTCCTTAACATTTCTGGTTGGCATCCTAGGGCCTGCGCAACGGGGACCTAATCCCAGGGCTGAGACAGGAAAGGTGAGAGGGAAGACAGAAAATCCAGGGGAAATCCTGCCCTCTGAGACATCTGGTCCCTGCAGATTTACAAGGACTTATTTCTGTGCAATCTTCCCCTCCCCCTCTTTCCTGCACTGTCTCCAGCCTAGGTGGGACCCTCTCCTCAGATGAGTGTTAGGAGATACCCACCGGGGCTCCCTTTACTCTGACAATAGGCCTGGTTTTTCTTTGCTCTGTTCAGGGAGATGTGATTGAGAAACAATTTCCAATTTTGTAGAGTGAAGAGGATTAGGAGAAAATCTGTTTGCCTCTCTTTTCCTCCTGCCTCCACCCTGCTTCTCTTCAATAAAAACTATTTATGGAAACATCCCCTTTAGGGTTAGAGAAACATGGCAAGCGTCTAATCTCTTCATCTTTTTTCCTGCTTGTCTGTATACTGCGAGTCATATATTTATAACCTAAATTTACATTTCATTTCCATTTGCAGAGCTTCTAATGCACTTTTCTATTATTTCCAGAACACTGTGTATAATGATAAAGTCTATTGAAATAAACCAATTCATAAGGACTGGGATGGGGGGCCTGGAGGTTGACATTTCTCCCTTCCCAAGACAGGGTTAGGGAAAACAAGTGATTATTACTCATCTAGGCAAGCCCAAGATCCTCATAGTCCAGCCAACTGAGAGCTAGACTTGGGGGTGGATGTGCTGATGTCTAAGTAACTATCTACTGAACATTGCTCCTTGGGATTAATTTGGATTTTCTTTTTAATCTAGTTCCCAAATGTCAGCTTCCCATCTTTTTAGCTCTTAGAATCTCTCTGACAGGCAAAGCTTAAGGTAAATCTCATGGATGTTTTTTGAATCTCAACCAATATTTCATCTTTGTACATACCACGAGTAAAAGAATCAAAAGAAAGATAAGTTTAAAACCTTTGGGAGAAAATGTATAACAGTTCATTCACTGATAGATAAAAATTAAAAGAAAAATGGAATGTGCATTTTTTTCTGATTATCATTTCAAATATTCAGAGGATTTCAAGTACCCATACTACTATGGAAACACAGCAACTGACCTTGTTCCTCTTTGGACTTTAGTTAGCAATTGGACACACTAGTGAGCAAGTATGTACTTTATGTTATTTTTCTTGGCCACACTGGAACTGGGGTCAAACCCAGGTCTCCTCCATGTAAATGATGCATTCCAACCCAGTGTACTGTCTTTTTGAATCTAAGCATGATTATACTTTTATTTTATTTTTTAAAACAATTTTTGTTTTGGGACCACAACTGATAGTGCTCAGGACTTACATCAGGCTTTGTACTCAGGGATCACTTCTAGCAGATTTGGGGGAACCATCTGGGATGCTCAGAATTGAACCGAGGTGAGCCTCATGCAAGGCAAGTGCCTTTAACCCTTTACTATCTCTTTCTAAGGGTCAGCTTCTAATCAGTGTCACAAGTCTTTACCCAGTTAGTTTGGGTGCAATATTTTGAGAGTTATGGATGCTAGACCATTCTTTCTCTAATCATACTGGCCTGGAACCCTTGGAGACACTTGGAGGGATATGGTGGTGGTTCAATTGTTACTATCAATATGCTACAGCTTAATCTTTTGGATCAGGCTGCATTGTACACTGTTTGTAACCCTCCAGATATTCCAAAGGAAACACAGACAAAAAAAAATCACACACATGGGGGTCATGGCACACAAGACTCAGGGGCCAACTGGTAGGATTTGGGGAATGAGGTCAAAGGAAGAATTTTTGAGAACATTGCTTTCATCTAATCTGACTTCAATCCATTCTAAATGCTTTCTGTCCCTGCACACTAAAGCCTCAATTCAGATTTCATCTATCAGACACGTGTCTTCAGCAGTGACGAAAACAAACACAAACTTAACATTTCCAAGCACTTAAAGGTGTTGAAGAAACAGTCCTAAAGGGGCTCATTAGCATTTTCATTGAAAAAGACACAGGGTACCAAGTCCCGAGAGATGCGAATAATTGGGTGATTAATTCATTGATCTTTCTCTGAATTTCTAAGCTATTCAGCCGATGTTTAGAAACAAGCAATCATCTTTAAAACATACCTGGTCTAACATTCAGAGTTGTTCCTTTCCCAAATGTCAGCTTGTTATAGCTTCCGGCATCACACAATGACAGGAGACTCTACAAATACTCAGCTACCCAAACCCGGATTTCCACCTCTTAAATAGCCCCCTGAGGAATTTTACTCTTGGTAAGGAGGGTCTGGTGATAGAATTTATGGAGCACCCCTTTCTTTGTGCTATCATCAGTTTACTGAATTTGCGTTGACACCCCTGGACATTAATTGCTTTGGTCTAACAGGAGCAAGAATTGCTACCCCCTCCCCACCCCAGATTACATAAGAAGAAAAGAGAGATGGAAATTTTGTTGATTTTTCTTAGTCCCATGCAAAATCTCAGCCATTCTAATAAAAAAAATTAAGCTTTCTAATGGTCCAAAGTCAATGCTCCACTAGCATTACCATTCTCATCCAGTAGCTAAAATGCCACGTGAGGATAAACAGCAGTGTCCCATCTAAGGGAGGCACAAATTGTGTTCCAATTTGGTTGTTCAATGGTTCTACTACAGTTTGGACTTGAGTTCCTAAAGAGAATTGGAAATTTAGGAATCGAGGTCCCAGAGAGAAATTTGGAAATCTTAGTTATTCAAAACTTACATGGGCTTATCATCAGTTTGGTTCCCTTTCCAAAGATGAGTCTTTCAGATGCACCCGAGCCACACACCTACAGAACGCTTTACAAATACTGCTAAATACCTTCCACCTGGCATAGAAGTCTGGCAGAGAAGTTTGTTTGAGAAGCAAACTCCATCTCACTCCCTTGTACTCCCAGGGGAAGGAGGCACACAGTGTTGGTGATCACACAATTTCATGGTTCCTCCTGAAAGGGAGAGGAACTAGGGAAACAAAGAATCAATCGTATTTCAATAGCCAGGCATATGGTTGTCTTAATGAATTTACTATTTCATCTAACTGCCTGGCAGTTGCAGTAACTTTGAAGTAGCTCAGGTTTGGGGGTCAGGCGAACTTGATTTTGAAATGAAGGGCAAGTCCCTCAGAATCCCCCTCTGCATTGTGGGAGAATGGTCCCTGCTTGGGGAAGCTGCCGTATGGACTGGGACGAGGGAAGCAGGTTCTGTTGGCCCACCTGGAAGTGGCGATCTCTTCCTGGCTTCACTTACTGAGAACTTGGAAGCCTTTTGAAGGATTATTTTAGCAAGTTTAGGGACTAAAACATCTGTAACTTTTCTCCCAAGCATTATATCCCATGAATAAACTCTTAGTTCTGGAGTCTGAGCAATAGCACAACAGGTAGGGCGTTTGCCTCGATCGTGGCTGACCCAGGTTTGATTCTTCCGTCCCTCTTGGAGAGCTCAGCAAGCTACCGAGAGTATCTTGTCCTCTTGGCAGAGCCTGGCAAGCTACCCGTGGCGTATTCAATATGCCAAAAACAGTAACAAGTCTCACAATGGAGACATTACTGATGCCTGCTTGAGCAAATCGATGAGCAACGGGATGAAAGTGCTACAATGCAGTGCTACTTTCTTGTTGTACCAGCTTGAACAGGTTTCTTAACCTCTCTGTGCTTTCCATAAACATATGACAAAAAAATCTACAAAAAGTTCTCTTTCTTAAAATGAGGATAAGAACACTTTACCCACAGAGCTGGCATAAAGAGGGAATGTGATAATGGTAGAAAGTATGAGCTACAGTGCTTATCATATAGTAAGTGATTGATAAATCATCATTATTTTATGCCCAAGAAGCCAAACATGTTGTCAAACACATTTCTCATTTCACAATGAAATAAAAATCTAAATGTCCTTGGGCATTTCTCACACTCATAAACCAGCAGGGCTTAGAGAGCAACAGAAGGGTCTCCAAGCAGTTTGATGAGAATGGGGGCTAAGTGATTTTGTGAGAATTTAGCAAAAGCAGCATCCAGCTGCATGGAGCACTTTCATGGCTGGATCATTTTGGGGGATGTGGAAGGGCATCTAGGCAGGACTTGAATAGAAACAGAGATAGGACAAGAAGTCACATTTCCAATAGTTGGTGTAAAACAAACAAACAAACAACGAACAACACTCAAATCATAGTCAAGAAAAATGGTGAATGTTCTCTTCTACTTACCAGGATTCACTCTGAGTTGAGTTCCCCTCCCAAAGTTTATCTTAGCACCAGTAGTTTGTTGAACACTGTGTCAAGGGGCTTTGCAAAAACTCATGGCATCAATGTAATGAACCTAACTCTGCAGGGCTTCCTTGAAGAGCTAGAATTTCCCTTCATCTGCCAAGCCTCTAAGACAGGAAAATTGATGGTGGATTTCTGGTAGTTCAGAGCTTCAGGGCTGAGAGGCATGTCCAGAGATGGGATTGCCATTTTAAGACACCAAAAGGCAGGTCCACCAAGTCAATTTTGTAAATATATTCCGTGGTCCAAAGCAATTGCCTAGCCGGTGCCATCTCTCATAGACTATAAAACCCCACTGACCAAGAAATTAGCCCTGCAGAATTTACAGGTAATTGTCTGAAGACAAGATCAACATTTTCATTTTGACCTTTTCCATCTTCACACCAAGATGGAGAAAACTCTCCCCTAGTCTCATTGTTCTTTTTTTTTTTTTTTTTTGCTTTTTGGGTCACACCCAGCAATGCTCAGGGGTTACTCCTGGCTCATGCACTCAGGAATTACTCCTGGTGGTGCTCAGGGGACCATATGGGATGCTGGGAATCAAACCCGGGTCCTCCACGTGCAAGGCAAATGCTCTACCCGCTGTGCTATCTCTCCAGCCCTCGTCTCATTATTCTAGTTCCAGCTCCCCTCATCTCCACATTCGACACATGATGACTTTCTCTCCCTCTGAAACTCTGAAATTCTGTTTGAGCTCACTCAGTTTGGGGTAGACTATTTGGGTACAAATGGCCAAGGACCATAATGTTTCCTATCTCTTGGGTCTGTCTGGTCAGGTCAGTATCTGAACTCTTTGCTTTGTTGTGGGCCAGGCCCAGTCACATAAATCAAAATAGATTCAAAACCTCTTTAGGTTTCACTGGCCTTGGCCTTGTTTTGTATAATTATTTTTTGTAATTTTTTTTTGTTTTTGCTTTTTGAGTCACACCTGGTGATGCACAGGGGTGACTCCTGACTCTGCACTCAGGAATTATCCCTGGCGGTACTCAGGGGACCATATGGGATGCTGGGATCGAATCCAGGTCGGCTGCATGCAAGGCAAATGCCCTATCTGCTGCACTATCACTCCAGCCCTAGGCCTTGTTTTTTAAGATTAGAAGTGAGTTAGATGATCCTTAAGAACCTTCAGAATGCACAGCCTTTGATTTGATTCTCTGGATCTTATTTATTAAAAAAGTGTTTTGCAAATGTCTCTTCTACTCCTCATCGCTTCCCCAGGGTATCTAATCTTCCTTCCATTTCCTAAACAAAATAAGGCAAATAAAAAAACAAAAGAAAAGTACCTTTCTATTATTACATAGGGAAATAGGATTTTCCAGCCTACCATCTGCCTTAACATTTGATTGTTTTAGAAGTCAATTCAGAATTTGGGAACCAAATCCTCAGGGAGAAGGATTCTATCTTTGGGACTTCTAGATAATTCAAAAGCCAACCCAAATAAACAGATACCTTTGGTTTAAAGTTGGTACTTTCTAAGTCTCACTCTCACTTGAATCCCTGTTCCAAATGCAAATTTCCTATTTTCTTCCTTCCCCTAGGGGCTGCGCCTTTACATAAACGACAGGCTCTGGTTTACCCGCAGGAAAGGTGGTTTGATTTTTATAGCCTTTTCCCATCGGGATCTGGGAATTCATCTCCTGGCCTAGAGCATCCGCTCAGCTCTCTGGCTGCTCTGGTCAGCTCATGAGAGGTTCTGAACATTGTGTGTGAAATGGAGGTACTCACCCCACTTACAGTGCATTGAGACCTCGTTATTTGGGTTCTCAGCTCTGCACACAGTGCCTGGACCCTTTACCAAAAGTAACTCCTGAACTTCCTTTTCTCATATATGATTTTAGTGCATTTAAGGTAGGGGGCGAGCTCTGTGGGCAAGGTCAGAAATAGCCTTATCCTGACACCCAAGGACAGTAGATACAAGGGCCAGGAGGATTGCCCCATAGCTGTAAGCCTGCTTCATGAGCAGAGGGGAGAAGGCAGATGGAATAGAGAAGGGATCACTAAGAATATGATGGCTGGAGGAACCAGTCGGGATGGGAGATGCATGCCAAAAGTAGATAATGGACCAAACATGATGATCTCTCAGTGTCTGTGTTGCAAGCCATAATGCCCAAAAGTAGAGAGAGAGTATGGGGAATATTGTCTGCCATGGAGGCAGGGGGAGGGTGGGAAAGGGGGGTATATCGGGGATATTGGTGGTGGGGAATGTGCACTGGTGGAGGGATGGGTGTTTGATCATTGTGAGATTGTAACCCAAACATGAAAGCTTGTAACTATCTCACGGTGATTCAATAAAATTAAAAAAGAAAAGAAAAGAAAAAGAAGTAGCCTTATCCTTCCAATGCAGCCCAGGACTTGATGAGGGAGTTATCAACCACATTAGGATGGCCCAGCTTTATTTTTTTTTTTATCTCTGGTCACACTGGCCATGGAGACCTGCAGCTCCTAAACACCTAGCAGGTGGGCCATTTCTGGTTACCCACCCTGTTGTGCAGAAATAACTGCCTCACGGTTCCCCACTGCCTTTGACCTGCAGGGAGGGAAAGAGACCCCGGTGGGCATCAAGCACATATCAGAAGCCAGGCGCTTCTTTCATGATTGGAAAGACAGAAGGTGCCACTTCTTCTCTGTTGACTGCTGGGAGCCTAATTTCAGAAACGTATGCTTCTGGAAAGCATTGCCCCTGTAGATTCTCCTGATCAGCTTAAGAAAACATATAATTGGGGAGATAAACTTCCTCCAAAATAATGAAATCCAGGCTAAAACCGATCATAAAGCCACATCTTTGACTACCTGGCATTATAGATTATCCATGCTGTTGTGTACAATCTCTGAAACTAAGCTACTTACTCAGGCCTCCAGGTAACCATGAGTGGGTCTTAAAGGCATATCCGTTGTCCCGGTTCATGCCATCTGAAGCCTGTGGAAAAAGCCCCTTCTGCCTTTAGGGCCACAACACTAATCTCCCCAGAAAGAGACCCAGAGGATGCCTGAAAAAAGAAAACTATCACCACTTAATAAATATTTCTTGACTGCAACATGCCTCTTTTGTTTCTATTCCTTAAGGAACACTGGATCTCTCTCTGACAATTTTCAGATGAATGAAGATTAATTCTGCCAGATATTACTTGCTGAGTTTCATGATGCCTGTGGCTGTGGTTCCAAATGTCAGTTTCCTTTCTGGTTCACACAGGCGCAAAGACCTTTACAATAACCAGCCGCATTGGCGCAACTGAGAGGGGTGCACTGTCGACTTGTCTCCTCTGCCTTAGGCTGCCATGCCTCCCTTTCCATCACAGGTATCTCATCTTTCTTGGGAAAGGTTTGTCCCTCTTCCCTCTTTTAGAACAAGATAGGAGAGAGCAGAGGAGATTTTAGGGATACAGATGACAAATAAGATAACAAAATGTTATCATACTAAACACAGTCTTTTTCTTCTTCTTTTTTTCTGGTATGTGTGCCAAATTGATGTGTTTTTTCTCCCCTTCCCCAAAGGCTGTTCTCAGCATTTTCTCTATCCCAGATGCAATAATAACTTAGATTCCAAGTTGGCATCTGGGCATGAACCTTCAGGCTCTGATGAGTCACATATATTGTATCAAGAAACTTTGCAACATCCCAATGAAGAGGCAAGCTTTGCTTTTTCCCCTTGCTGGGAAATGAGGAGTTTAAGCAACATGCACAAGCGAATATAAACTAAGGATGCTCTCAAGTCAGATCTATAACTTTATACATTAACACTCCAGAATGTGAGTTCAGGAAGGGAACCTCATTTTAAATGTGAAGAACTTGATACCCTGAATTGTAAAATGTATTCAAGGTCATGCAAGTAGACAGAGACCTTGGGATCTCAAATCCAAGGTATGTGAGTCTCAATTCTGCCTCTAGCTGCTCCCCTGCATGACACACCAGAATAAGAATCTTCCCAGATGATCTCTGTCCCAGTGGTTCTCCTGGTCAGTCCAGGTAGAATTGTCCCTGTTAAGTGGAGAATAAGCTGTACAAGAGATATATTTGGCTTTGGTACATGCTTTATGATTTTAGAAAAAAAGAGGAAGAGAGAGAGAGGGAGAGAGAGAGGGAGGGAGAGGGAGAGCATCTTAATTTATTGGAAAAATTTTATTTCTTAGGCTGCAGGCAACAGCAATTGATGGTGAAAGAAATGGTCCATGCGGTCCCAGGGAAGCCAAGGGAAAGATTGAGATTTAAAAACGTTGCCCTTTACCAAAAGGATAATCCAACAGAGAGTTGGGGCTGATTATTTTTTCTCTGCAGGGTGCATCGCAGGAATGACATCTAGAGCAGGGTGGCAGATGCAAAACGGTGTGGTGTTACCTCCTGCTCCAGCTCCCCTGGCAGCCACTGCTAATTGACTCATCACTCTTCCCCTCTGAGTCTCGATGTGGCCTCGCACTCCTTCCTATCTGGGTTTCGAATAGCCACCACCAACTGCTAACTTTTGGTAATTGGGATATCATCGACTTGCCCTCCCTGTGCCATTTACAGGGAAAACCCAGGCAATGCAGACATCTGATTGGCAAGAGCCAGGCCAGGTTCCACACAGTCCCCCTCACCCAAGGGATCACTCACCTGTTCTTGTACAGATTTCTCCAAAGCAGGCAGCAGCAATGCCATTAAATAGCTCTTCTTTTCACTGTTTTTCTCCAAACACAGAGGGTGCACCCGGCATCAATCCATGGTAAGGGTCTTCATATCTGTTCCTGTTCAAAGAGCCTTCAACAAGATCCCTTTGCAACACAGAGGTCGTGGGTGATCCTATGGGGGTGGGGGCGGGAGTGGTGGCAAAAGACATCTTCAGGTTGTTGGTCCCTCCTGGAATGCTTCTTGCTACCCATTGGCCCAGTCTGTGCTGGGAATCCTGGAATGCCCTGTGACCAGGAGAAAGGTGATGCCGAAACCATTTCTTTTGCTCACTAGCTCCCATGAGCACGCATTCAGATGTTTTCAAGTTCTCTTTTTTAATCACATCTCTATTCTTCTATCAAAAAGAGATTATCTGTATAGATCCATGCAAAGAAATTTCCCTATGGCATCTACAGTTGCCTTAGGCTTTTTTTTTTTTTTTAATTCTCCTTTAGCTTTCGAGTTGCCAGCTCTCATCCTCAGAGGCAAGAAGTCCTCTCTGAGAGACTGGGGAGAAAGGCCCTGTGGGGCCCACACAGAGGACAGGTGCAGACTCCGGGTTGAAAGGGGAATGGGAGCACAAGCAGCAGCTTTGACTTAAGTTATGAACAAAGAAATCTTTTCCTCCTCTGTCCTCCTCTGACCTATTTTCTTTCCCACGTCCAGAATGACCTAGTTATGGAGATGGGCTAATTAGAGCAGCAGAGGGCGCTGTGAGGTCAAAAACAGTCACTCACCTCAAAGGGGAGCATGGGGTGGGAGGTGGAAGGAAGCCCGGCAGAGAGGCAAGGCTCAGCAAGTCCCTGGGACCCCCGACTGCTTGGAGGGCCCCCTTTCACCAGGAAGTCTGAGCCGAATGAAAGGTGTCCAGAGCAATTCCCTGGTCTTTGGGTTGCTGCTCAAGCTAAATGAAAGGAGATGGGGTGCAGACACTCAAGGTCTGTATTAGGTCCTTAAATCAGACTCTGATCCCAACACTTTGGAGCCCACTTGATTTTCCAATGTGGTCTCTAACGCAACTTGATTTTTTTTTTTAAATTAGTGAATCACCGTGAGGTACAGTTACAGACTCACAAACTTCCGTGCTTACATTTCAGTCATACAACCGTCAAGTACCCGTCCCTCCACCAGTGCCCATTTTCCACCACCAATGGTCCCAGCATCCCTCCCACCATACCCACCCTTTTCCCCCTCTCCCACCCTGCCTCTGTAGCAGAGCATTCCCTTTTGCTTTCTCTTTCCTTTGGGTATTGTGGTTTGCAATAGAGGATTGAGTGGCCATCATGTTTGGTCTATAGTCTGCTTTAAAGGTTCTAATGCAACTTTTTGAAGATATCGAAAAAGTGGTTGAGCAGACTCATTTTTCAAAGCTCCCAGTGCTCCGGATGTGGGGGGGGGCTAAGAAAAAGCTTGAATCTTGGGGGTTGCACAGAACTGTATGACATTCTTGTGGCACTGGTAGAAGGTTAAATGTGAGTGTCCTTTTATTTGCTGTTGCCAGTGACTAATCTAATATGGGTTGTGCCTATTGTATTAGTTTTCACAACTTATACCTTTTCGGGGACTGGAGTACAGTATGGGTTGTGCTAGATTTCACAGCTTAAGTGTTTTCGGGGCAGGGGGGCTGGGTGCGGCAGGGAAGGAGTCCAGGGCCTCACACGTATGAGGCATGTGCTTTGCTGCCGAACCACATCCCCAGCCACAAACTTAACTTTCAGACTTAGCGTCTTTCCTCTGAGCATATTTGGGGAGAGTCAGGCTCTTAGGAATGTACTCTTCAGCCTGTTCAGGAAAAACAACAACAGCGGCAGAAACCTCACAGATCAGCTCAGTGGCTGGCTGAACTGCACGTGTTATTCATTCCATTTTTCAACCATCCCATGAAAAACTAATTTTTGTTCTTATGTGGCACTGTGAATCCCATGGCCTTGCACATGTGAGCTCCCTGTGAGCCTCCACCACCGAGCCACATCCCCTAACCGCAAAGCTATCGTCATTATTATTCTTCCCATTTTACAGATGGAGAAACTGAGACTTGGCAGGGTTAGGCAGGTTGAAGGTCACATGGCAAGTTATTGCTGGAGCTGAAATGAGCTTAGCCCACCTGACCTTACTTGTCCCCCATCAAATTAAAAAAAATTAATGTGTTCAGCTTTGTAGAGACAGAAAGGGCATTTAGTATTGTATTTAGTATTGCCAGGGAAGTGCTGGGATGCCCTCTGCTAGTAGGGGGGTAAGATGCTTGGGGAAGGGAGTCCCTTGCCAGCAGGTGGCAGTGCCAGCCGGGACAGAGCCCCACAATTTAGAATGGGGTCACTGAACCTTCCTCTTCCACATCTGAGGGGCCTACAGGGTTGCGGTGAGACTTAGCACTGCTGAGCTTCCCTATTGTATTTCTCTTTGTTCAGGGTTGCCAGATAAAATACAAGAGGCCCACCCAGTGAAATTCGGATTCTGTTTTATTGGTTTTTGAGGGTATACCCAGAATTCTCCAGGGCTTGCTTCTGGCTCTGCAGTCAGGATCACTCCTGTCTGTCTATCTATCTATCTATCTATCTATCTATCTATCTATCTATCTATCTATCTATCTATCTATCATCTATCTATCTATCTATCTATCTACCTATCTATCTATTCATTTATGTTTTTGTGTCATACCAGATGGGGCTTACTTCTGGCTGTGTATTCAGGGATCACTCCTGGAAAGTTTGGGGGACCATATGGGGTGCCGGGGATTGAACCTAAGTTCTCTGAGTGCAAGGCAACTTCCCTGTGCTATTTCTCCAGTCTGAATTAATTTTTATGGGGTTAGAGAGTACTCTAGTTTTATTATTTGGCATGTGGTTGTCCAGTTTTTCCAATACATTTTGTCAAAGAGATTCTTCTATCTCCTTTGTATGGGGATGATGCATTTTAATTTTAATTTAATTTTTTACTTCAATCAATTTTTAAAAACTTTAAAAAATCTGTTTGAGGTTCTGTGATTTCCAATACTGTTAATGATGGCTTCCCCTGCACATAATCCAACACCACACTCCTCACTAGTGTTATCCAAGGGATTGTGCATTTTTAAATGGAGAAAGTTATATTTCTTTATTCCACAAATATTTATTGACTGTCTATTATGTGACCAACATAACCACAGGGGCTGGGGATGTATCAGAGAAAATAAAAACAAACAGCAGTGGAGTTTCTGTGGAAGTGTGTGTGTGGAGGAGATGAGAGGGAGAGGAATAATAAACAAGTATAAATCAGATGATTTCAGATCGTGATGTGAGGAGAAGCAAGATAAAGATGTAATTGAGGGCAATTCTGGGTGGCTGGGGAACTGATTGACTCAAAGTGGGCAGGGAGAGCGGGTTTGCCCTGTTAGGTTTGTAGAAAACTGGGGCTTGAGCTTCAGGCTGCTAGAAGAGCAAAGGCAGCAGAGGACCAGAAGGAAGCTCAGAGCAGCTAAAGGGGAACCGGAGAGGGAGGAAGTGTTGCAGGAGCTGGAGAGGAACTAGTGACAGATTGTCTGCAGGGAGATCCAGGCTCAAGGAAGGAGCTGGCATTCTCTTGTTTATATTGCATAAAGGCTGGTGTGGAGTCTGCTCAGGGACACAGGCAGAAGCCTGGGCACCAATCAGGGGGTTGTTGCAGTATCTACATCTGACAAGAGGTAATGGTATTTGCAAGAGCTGGGGCCAGTGGTGACTGGAGACCCTTCGTGGATGGACTGAAGATAGAGTTCATGGTACTGACAGGACTTAGTGATGAATTGGATTGAGGGCAAAGTCACTCAAAGGAACTCCTAGAAATACTCCCAGAAACCTTCTCAAATTTGAGAGGAGTTAGCCTATTATTTTTCAGGAGAATGCCTCCTGGCTGTCGTCACATCCTGGCTCACATGGAAGCAATATTTGTATGTCATGTGGCTGCAGGGACTCCAGCTTCCCTAGGCCCCACCCTCGGATCACACCTGAGCAAGCTTGAACCCACTCCTAACAAATCACACATTTGCTTTGGGGAAGCATTAGCTGGTTGGAGGCAGGTGTTTGATGTGAAGGGTTACGGAGATTTGCACAGTCATGGTACATGTGGTTCAGGGAGACCGCAGGACCAGGGTGTGCCCTGACAGAGGAGTTCTAGATTCAGTCCAGGCGTGTCTGTAGAATCCCAGCAATCCAACCCTCTTCCCTGGCTCTTCGTATGGAGGAGAGGCTAAGGTGCTCCATCCCTGTCTCCAAGTTTGTACTGCTCGCCTAGGTGCTGGGTGTTCAAGTGTTGTTCAAAGTCGGGGTTTCTGGACCCCACCCTGTGATCTCAGGATATGGAAACAGATGTCAAAACGGGTGGCCAGCCATTTTAGAATCCCCTGATGCTTAAACAGGTGATTTTGCACTTGCAGTTTCTAGTTCTGCTTTTTTTTTTTTAAAGTGATGTTTGTAGTGTTTTTCTGAAGTCTTAATTCAAGATGACTGGAGGACAAAATAATGGTGACAACGACAGTTTCTGGGCTGGAAGCTTTTGCTCCTTCAGTCACATGATGCTCTGGGTGGCCCGACTCTCTTCATGTCCCTCCCCGTGCCTTCTGTCGGAAGCCTGAGATGTTCTCGAATGATTCAGGAGCCTTGTTCTATTCTGTGCACTCTGCCCCCACACGAAAAGAAGATGCTTCTCCTTGTGGGCTTTGGCCTTCTGTGTTTCTGTGAGTATATTCACTTCCTCTCACTCTGTCATCACATTTCCCCACACCTGATTTTCCAAGCCTGTCTCCTTCTTTCTCTGTCATTCTGGCTCTCCTAGCTTTTCTCTGCCTTTCAGCTCAGAAACCTCTCCTGCCTCTGCTTCCTGGGCTTCTCTTGGGTGAACCCAGAGCCATGGGTGGCAGGACATCACAATTTTCTCACGTTTTTCTCTTTGCAGGCCAGGGCACGGAGTGTGACTTAGTGAACCAGAATTCCCAGGTCCAGTCAGTGGTGCAAGGAGGCCAAGTGAGGCTGCTCTGCACTTACATCACAGATTTAAGTGATCCAGACTTGTTTTGGTATCGAATACGCCCAGACCACTCCTTTCAGTTCGTCCTTTACAAGGATAACAGTTACTTCTTCGATGCAGATTTTACTGAGGGTCGATTTTCTGTGCAACACGATAACAGAAAAAAAACTTTCCACTTGGTGATCTCCTCAGCACAGACTGAAGACAGTGCCACTTACTATTGCGCCTTGAGCTACCACAGTGACACAGGTGCCCAGGAAGTCTGCACACAAACCCTGCTTCCTCTTGGGGCAGCCCTCACCCTTGGATATGGATATGATGCCCTTCTTCCTAGTCAGGGTGCTCCTACCCATGGCCTTTAGAGGGGCCCTGAGGTGTCCGCACATGTCACCTAGTCATGTGCAGGATGCACCCTGGCTCCCAGTGGAGCAGAGATTCTCTGGGGAGACTCTGTGTGGCTCTGTGAGGGCTGACACTGCTGTCAGGAGGGAGCTGGGTCCCCGGGCCAGGGCATCCTGCCAATGGTAGGTCATAAGATAGTGAAAAGGCGCAGAGGAAGTGGGGCTGGAGAGATAGCACAGCGGGTAGGCCGTTTGCCTTGCACGCGGTCAACCCGGGTTCGAATCCCAGCATCCCATATGGTCCCCTGAGCTCCGCCAGGAGTAATTCCTGAGTGCAGAGCCAGGAGTAACCCCTGTGCATCGCTGGGAGTGACCCAAAAAGCAAAAAAAAAAAAAAAAAAGAAAAAAGAAAAAAAGAAAAGGCGCAGAGGAGGCAAGTTCACGGAGAGGCCCTCAAGCGTGTCTCTGTGCTCCCCATTCTTCACCGCCACTGGGAATTGTTTCTCTTTCAAGAGTCAAATGGGGTGCAGAGTTAGGGGTCCTCTGCTCCCTCTTGGAGCAGCAAACTAAAGGTAAATCGTGGAAAAGGAGTCAATGGTGTAGAACTAGGTTTTTTAGGGGTGGACACAGTGTATCATATGAAGTTGTGGTTTATAACACCAACACCCAGAGCCTAGATGGCGCTCAGCTGCAGGGTGCATGCTTCTGAGGTGGGGGTCCTAGGGTTGCTCCCCAGCACAGCACCCCATGCCCTCCAGAAGGAATAAATAAATACTAAAGACCTGTGAAATGTGACTTTAATGAAACATTTTTAGAGGATTCAGATTAGACACAAAGACTTTTACTTTAAAAAAATTTCCCTGGGGCTGGAGCAATAGCACAACGGGTATGGCGTTTGCCTTGCATACAGCCGACCCGGGTTCGATTCCCAGTATCCCATATGGTCCCCTGAGCACGGTCAGGGATAATTCCTGAGTGCAGAGCCAGGAGTGACCACTGAGCATCACTGGGTGTGACTCAACAAGCAAAAAAAAAAATTCCCTGCTTTTTATCTTTTTTGACTTCTGAGTCTTTTTTTTTCTTATAGTCACTTTATTTTTCCTGGATGCTTTTTAACACCTCCATTATACTTACTTTAAGTGGAAAACATTTTTCTTTCCTGGAGGAGCACTGAGAAACTCCAGAAAGTTGCCTGTGAACCCCAGAATTCTAGCTTCAAAGTCTCTTGGAATTTGGAGCTCCGTGGTGACTCCAGCAGGGAGAATTCTCCTTGGGGGCAGTCAGTGACACAAGTCAAAATAGAGCACCAGCCCCCAAAAATGTCCTCCTCCCCCACTTCACTTCTGTTAAATTCTCTGCCATGAGGCCACTAATCAACGAGTAGACTATTAGCTGAATTTTCAGAGGCAGGAGATGCTGTAGAGGTTATTATTTTTTTAAAAATTTTTTATTGAATCACCATGTGAAAAGTTACAAAGCTTTCAGGCTTAAGTCTCGGTCATACCATGATCGAACACCCATCCCTTCACCAGTGCACATGTTCCACCACCAAGAACCCCAGTATACCTCCCATCCCACTCCAACCCCCACCTGAGTGGCTGATGATTTTCACTTTACTTTCTTTTTACTTTGATTACATTCAATATTTCAACAGGAAACTCACTATTATTATTTGGAATTTTCCCCCAACAATCAGACTTGCCGAAGAGGCAGCATTTGATAATTTGTTTTCCATTGCTGAGAATGAAGAGCATATGAGGTTTTGGATTTCTGGTATTTTAGTAACTAAGTCCAGAGAAATTTTTGCCAGAAATTGCATCATTGCAAGCTTGTACCTCTGTTTAGTGGGTCTTATAAGATGGCAGTCGCCATGCTGCCGCCAGGGAAAGGAAAAGCCGAGAGAGAAAAGCCTTTCCCCTTCCGGGGTGGCATGGGGCCTTAGCTTAGTTCACAGTCTAGAAGCATTTCTGCAAGAAGTCGCTGGTGCCGAAAGTAGTTAGTTAGTTGGCCTCCGGAATCATGGGCATTCTGCAACGGAGGGACCACTTGTGTGCAGCCGCTTGGGTCACATCTGGGTCTGTAGAGGTTATTCTTTAGTACACACTTTGAGGTCCAAGCCATGAACAGATTTATGGT
Source organism: Sorex araneus (assembly GCF_027595985.1). Classification (NCBI taxonomy): domain Eukaryota; kingdom Metazoa; phylum Chordata; class Mammalia; order Eulipotyphla; family Soricidae; genus Sorex; species Sorex araneus. Next base: position 74,791,221 of record NC_073304.1, read on the forward strand.
AGAGCCATGGGTGTGTGGCCCGGCTTGTCCAGGCCTTTCCCTGCGCTGTACTCAGGAGGTTTCAGCAACAGGGACTTTGGGTCGCAGTTTTTCTGGGCTCCAGAACAGGCGGGTGAAGAGTGGTCACCGTGGAGCGGCTGGAATGAACCCAAGAAAGGAAGCCGGTGGCCTTGGCTGAGCGATGCGACCAGCCTGGAACCCTCTGGGTAGCGTGGGCTTAATTGATAAGCTGCAGGCTGAGGCTCTGGCACTCTCTCACCCTCAGTATGATGCCCCCAAACCAGAAGGGAACCATTGTCCCATCTGACTCTCTTTAAATCTTCCCTGGATGCTCCTCTGGGTGGCAAAGTTCATGTCCTTGAAGTGGACAGAACCCTATATTCTGATGATCAAAGTGGGCCAGAGGGTGGCTCAAACTACCCTAAAGTTCAGTGTAGCCTTTAAACTCAGATCTTGCCATTATTTTGGGAAAGCTGTATGCTTATATAGAAGAAGCTCGGGGCAGGCATGTTTCGATAATTTGGTTCCTTCTCCAGTAGTAGTCCTGCCTACTAAATGACTTTGAATAAGGCACATGCCTTTTGAGGAGGAATTATATTTTGGGGGTCTCCCACGTGGTAGTTCATGGGGCTTAGGGGCCTCTCAGGTGACACTCAGCCAAACTGTGCCTAAGTTCAGTGCTACCAGGCCCTCCGCAGCTGGGGACCACCAGAGCCATGCCATTGGTGCTCAAAGGCCTCCAGCGGTATGCCTGGTAATGCTCAGTGCGCTGGGAATCAAACCCAGGTTGGCAGCTTGCTAGGTGTATGCCCTAGATGCTGTACTATCTCCTCTGCCCTAAGGGAGGAATGTTTTTGTATCCATCTGAAAAATGCAATGGGATCTTTTTGCTTTTTAGCAACATCAGAGAAACATGATCTGGTGACCCTAGGTAACAGGTATGAACATGTTGGTAATAGGCTACCTTAATGCTTTCAAAGTTGATGTTGTGTGGAATCTTTGACTAATTTTTCCCTGGATGGACGTGGCTTCACCTATCAAGATTCCCCTAAACAGCTACAGTGCTGCTGCCTCCTTTCTTGGGTTTGGATGGAGAAGTCATGAAGGGGAGTTCGCCCATGGAAATGGCAGGGGAATTTATTGCTCATGGCTTCTCTTTCACTGCTAACCCTATCAGCTCCCGCCTGACAACCCACATAGGAACTGAGAAAACCACAACATGGGGTTGCTAGGGCTCTGCTACCTGAGTAGGTGTCCCCAGAAAAAGCTGTGGCCTTGCTGAGGTGGGAGAAGCGAGCAGAGAGACCACACGGGGGCCTCGCCACTGATCCTGCTGTGGCAGCAGCAGCAGCAAGAGCAGGAAACCTAGAGCTGGGTCTTGGTCTGAAGGAGACCTGCTGGCCAGGGACTCAGGAAGCTGCGGCGTGACCTATAAGCTCAGTTGGTGTTTTTGTCCCCCAAAGACTAACAGTGAGTTCACAGCACCCATTTGTCCCCTGCGTTGGTCCTCAAGAAATAAGGCTAGAGGCGAGACACACGTGATTGCACTTTCATAGATGCAACAGACACAACAGACACAACAGGAAGAGTGGCAGAAAATCATCAACACCAAAGGCTAGGGGAACAGTCAGTGTCCTGTGACTTTACATTCTCCAAGCACAGAGGATGTGCAGGCAAGAGACGGGAAAGATACCATTCTTTAGTTTTTGTCAGTATTTTGTTGTTTTGTTTTGTTTTTTGTTTTTTGGGTCACATCTGGAAATGTTCAGGGATTACTCCAGGCTCTACACTCAGGAATCACTTTTGGTGATGCTCAGGGGACCATATAGGATGTCGGGAATAGAACGAAGGTCTGTTGTGTGCAAGGCAAGTGCCCCACTTGCTGTGCCATCTCTCTGGTCCCAAGATACTATTCTTATGGGCAATTCCCCTGACTTATTCCTGTACCTCCCTGCCATAACTCACACGCACAGTGAGTTGCTTGAAAGCAAGGCCCAGATCTTACACATCTTTGCACCCTCAGCACAGTGCCTGGAACTCAGGTGTGGGGGACAGTTCATGTTGGTTAAATCAGTCACTGGAAAGAAGGGCCTTTCAGTCAGATTCACTCTGATCTCTGCTAATAGATTTAGGAGCATTTTAGATGAGATTTTAGAAACCCCTATTATTTACCTGGATTACAGTATTAAGGAAGTCAAGGGTGATTTTGTAGCAAAGTACTAGGAAAAGAAGAAAATGTTTTTGTGACTTCAGCAGCTCTGGACCCCACCTCAGCAAACAATGTCTCTAGTGATACCAGGAGTAAACTCAGGGTAGGACAAGCCAATAAAAAGGAATGGCAGTAGGTTGGGACAAACCTAGTGCCTGGGTTAGCAGAATCTTTTCTACTTGGGTAGAGGTCATCTTTCCTCATTATTCAAGGTCTGTTTTCCTCTAAGAGAATGAAGACAGAAACCAGTGGGACACACTTCCTACTTGTGGCTCAAACAAAATCAAAGAAACAAAACGTCTTTTCAAAGTCTTCAGTGTAGGAATTTTAAGAAGTCCTTTATATTTATAAAAGCACATGATTTGAATATATCCTCTTTACATCCCCTTTAAAAGCAGCATACGAAGCAATTAGGTACAATACCTACATCCCCAGGCATTTGAATTTATAGCAGGGCGGAGGACGAGTTGAGTTTGTTGCCTTCAGTGAGAAGCTGGCTTGGATAGCAGCCATTGATTGAAGCCAGACTAGAACAGGTGGACTTGAAACAGCCGGAAGTTGATGCTTAGGAGATAGCACTTCTGCAGACTTCTGGTTCTTCCAGAGAGACCTCCTTATGCTATAGATCAGTCTGCAAGTAAGGAAGGGCATGCTGTCAGAGTTGCTGGGTAATCCTAGACTATCAGTTATGGAAGGAATCATTGTAGTCATACCATCTGGGATGGTCTTTACCATGGCAGACATCCGAAGTGTATCATGGTGCATTAAACACATGGCAATAGCTTTGCCAGTTAGTATCAATTTAGCAATGTTGGGAAAAGTCATAGAACCATTTGCTCTTTTTCAATCATTTTTAACTATTTTGCTTTAGATATGTAAAACCTAAGCCCAGAGAAGTTCAGCATTTTGACCAAGGTAACAGTAAATTGGTGACTGGACTGAAGTCAGATCTTGAGACTTCTATGTTGTAATATTTTTGTGCTCCACTGGCTGTGTTCTTGGGACCATTGGTAAAGTAATAGCAGTACCGATGCTCAGGAATGACCTGGTGTGTTTGCAGGCTGGGTTAAGTCAATCCAACACTCTATCAGTCTAAGGTTATTTCTAGATCAGGAATTGACACTGAGGTTTATTAGGGACTTTGTAGACCAAATAGCTAAAATTTCATATCTAACATGACTTAAGAGAGAGTAAAAGTTACAGGCAAATAATTAACTTCTTGCCCCCAGTTTTGTACATGTATTGAGCCAATAGTGGGCTGTTATGAATGAGGGCATTGGTTCATCCCAGAGATAGGCTGGTCTACACTCTTGATTAAGGACTAGGAGCTGGTGTCCCCTTTGTTTAGGCAAAGGAAGGTTCTATTCCCCCTGAATATTCTTTTTGTTTGTTTGTTTTTAGGCCATACCTGGCATTACTCAGGGGCTATTTCTGGCTCTGTGCTCAGAGATTGCTCCTGGAAGTGATTGGGGGAACATGCAGAGCTGGGGTTGGCTACATTGAAGGCAAACACATTAAACTCTGTGCTATTTCTCTCTCCCATCCTTCTGAATATTCTTTAGATGAAGTTTTTTTTTTTAAACCAGTGATCTTGCAAATAACTCACCTCCTGTAGGCAGATAAACAGTATAGCAAAAAAAACGAAAGAAAACATTTTCTTCTTATTTAGCACCAATTTTTCAGCTCAGGGTGGAGGTGGAACTTATTGAATGGTGTGACATTATACTACATTATAAATTTCAAGTCCGCCTTGAAATTTCAAGTCAAAAGGATAACAGTAGCTGTGGGATGAGAAGTGTTATACAGAATAACTAGGTGGGCCCTCTTATTTATTTGTAATATATTTGTTTCTTCTTGGCATTTCTTATTCTCTTATGATTTCAAAAGTATTTTAGAAACTACATTGATTACATAGTTTTGGTGGAAATAAGAATTTTTAAAAATGCTATTTTTTTTCTTTTTGCTGGGGGAGATACTCCTGACAGTGTTTGGGGGAACTTCGCCGTGCTAAGGATTGAATCCAAGTTTCCCACAAGAAAAACATGCACTTTAGCTCTTTGCTTCATTACTTTGGTCCATAACAGCCAATTCTTACCTTAAAAGAAAAATAGCTTGGCAGTCAAGAGAATATTGATGGCGACACTTTTGACAAATAGTATCCGGAGCCCCAGCACTGTGAGGGACATCATGTTCACCTTCTCAGGGTGAACTGCAACCAACAAGAGTGAAGATAGTGGTTTCAGCAAGAGACTAGGTTCTTTTCCAGCAACTGGGCCCACAGTGCAGTACTCACCACTCCTGATTCATCATCATCATCATCATCATCATCACCATCACCATCATCACCATCATCACCATCACCATCATCATCACACATCATCATCATCATCATCCCACATCATCATCACCACCACCACCACCACCACCATCATCAACATCATCATCATCATCATCATTTTTCCCCCAGCGAGTCCCTTTAGAGAGATAAGGCTGCTGTTTACACTGGCCAGGCAAGCTTTGGAAACCCATGCTTGTAGCCAGGCTGGCTCTGCTGGGAGTCTGAAGGAGCCAATTGACTTCAGATATTTTTTAAATTTTTCCTTTAATAAAGGAGATTTTTGGTCCCATCTGGCAATTATAAATTTGGCTTTAACTCACAATTCTAAGGTTGTTTCTTTGATTTCAACTTACCTTTAGGTTTACGGATGTTCGTAAAAATGTGGTTTGTGTTTTCAGATCTGGTTGGTTTTACATTATCTGGAATACTATCTGGAACAGTATCTGGAACAGTATCTGGAACAAAGAGTAGCATTCAGGGTGATGTGGCAAACCAGAGTCTCAGGGATTTACTTCAAGGTTTAAAACTGGAGGAGACTTCAGGCAAGTAAATTGAAGATTAGGGTTCTTGGGTAAGTTCATGCAGCTTACATGTGTTCACACAGTCAACACACAATCTTGCATTTTTACATTATACCATGAGACCAACATTCAAGCAAATTTCTCATCTGTAGGTAGAAATAGAATTGCTAATCCTATGATAAACTCCTTTTTTTTTCCATTTGCACTGGAGTAGACTACACAAAGATTCGCAAGCCCAGGGTATAATGGTAGGATAATCATTAATGTAAGAAGTGTTTGACAGAAAGGAGAGATGGGGATAAAATAAGAAAATAACATCAGATTCAGTGCAGGGATGCAGATTTCAGTTGCCAATGAGAGTTTATAGTTGGACTTAAGTCTTCTTGTTGTTGTGTGTACATGTTTCAGCATTATTTAGTGTTAAGTATTTATACTTTATACTTTGAACTCTTCTTTCCCACAACTTACCATCCCTCCTCCCCAGCCCAAACCCCAGCACTTTGAAGTTAGATGTGACCTACCTAAAGAATTTGTCTTTGATTCAAAGTCAGTGGAATTCACGATCATATTGTTATGTTGAACAGAACATGTCACTGAATCTGAATCTTTATACTGACCAAGCTTCACAGCACTGTACTTCCCACTGGGAGAGAGGACGACAGACGGGTCATATTCTTTTATCACCTTGGATGACTGAAGATTAATATTTACAGTCTTGGGATAGAAATCCTTCACCAGACAAGCGACATTCGTCCCATTTCTCATGACAAAAACAGATGGTTTGGCAGGAGGTTGATGTTCTGCAAATACAATCAATTAGTGAGACGCTTACCTACAAAACATAGGAGTTAAGCAATGTTGTTTAGCTTGGGTTCTTTAGAGCCAAATACGACAATCCTGCATGCTATTAGTAACTTGTACTTACTTGCGTCTTCAAGAGAGGATGGCCAGGGGAGTCAGAAATGAAAGACAGTTCATTCTACTCATAAATAGTTGCTAAGAGATGGCTGGGACAGAGATGGGGAAAAAAACTACAAAAAAGTTTCTGAATCATCTGACTTTCAATGAGGTCTGTTTTATTAATCAATCCTCAGGGTAACTGAGGTTAGGTTGAATATTTTTCTGCTTCACTTGGCTTGTTTTAGAAATACGAGTTCTTGGTGGGAGAACAGTGTTCAGGCTTTGAGGGAATTGAGGGTGTGAGAAAGACTATCCAACTTTTTCTGGCACAGAGGGTGGTAGAGGCATCACTTTAGGATGTCATGTCTGACTTATGGACTGGAAGGGACCCACTAAAATTAAGTGGGTACATATCTTTGCCTTTAGGTTAATACCCATTCTTTTCTAAGGTCTACCCTATGGTTTCCCTAGAGTTTTAACCAGAAAACAGCAGCTATTATTCTCAGAAGTCCTTATAGACAGGACTATAAGCCCATTTGTTTTTGTTTTATACCCAGTGTAATTGTGGACTCTTGGTCACAATAATTGGGTATCCTCCTAGCTTGGGTCCTTGGTCTGTCATCTATCTCTTCCCTGCATCTCCATCTTTTTCTGACCTAAAAAAACCAAAAGTCGTAAAATGTTGAGGGAGTTAGAATGATTCTTTCCCCTTGTGCCTTATAGAACTTTCTGAATTGTGATAAGTGTTGTTGTCTATGGAGTTTTGCTCTTGTTAGGTAACTACTAAGGAAAGAGTCCTGAAAATGCTTCAAGTTAGGAAAGGCAACAAACCTATCAATGAGTGATCTAGATTTATTTCTAATTATAAGCTTAACTGCTGACTTTCAACACAATGGTTCTGTAAATATAGCTTTTGGGATCTAAAATGTAGTTGAGTTTGGCTTCCTGATACCAAACTAAAAATGTGTTAAGGGTCAGAGAGATAGTACAGCTGTGTCTTTCACACAGCTGACCAGGGTTTGGATGCCTGGCATCTGGACATTGCCAGGAGTGGTCCCTGAGTAAGCCCTAGGTCCTGCCATGTGTGGCCCAACTCTGCACTCCAAAATGTTGAATTCCAATGTGCTTCTAATTCCTTTTTTTTTTTTTTTGCTTTTTGGGTCACAACTGGTGGTGCACAGGGGTTACTCCTGGCTCTGCACTCAGGAATTACTCCTGGCGGTGCTCAGGGGAACATATGGGATGCTGAGAATCGAACCCGGTTCTTCCTCATGCAAGGCAAATGCCCTGCCCGCTGTGCTATCACTCCAGCACCAATATGCTCCTAATTCATATAGAAAGAAATGTTTTAGATCTACAGTCAAGATGTAAGGTAAACAAAAGGTCTTGGTAATGAGTATATAAATGGAACTATATTTCTAACTCTGAATTTGCATCTGGGTTTCAGCTGTGTAGCAGAGAGTAGCAGAGGCATCATTATATCAATGGATTCTATCAGGTTGATAGGGAGCAGTTGCTTGTCAGGAAGTTTCTGCTGACTTCCACTTTTTAAGTTCCTCGGGGCTTTCCTAGGAACCAGCTATTCAGAGAAGTCCCTTCACAACCACCATCGTGATTCTTCAATTATTTCTGTCAGGAAGCTCAGCTAAAAGACTGGACTCTAGTCTAGTCATATAAGCAAAAGACTCGTTCCTAAGAATCTGGTTCTTTTATATTTTTGACTTTAGTACTAGACAAGAGGTGGGTTGTGGATATTTCAAAGCACTCGCCTGGAACCTGCTTTTATTCTGTCTGAGAAAACAGGCAGATTGTTTTGCTTCCTGGCACTGTTGAAGCCACTGATAACAGACGCTGATAACCCTAGCAATAACGGCTTGAAAACCACCTGGTTTTGCTCTCTCACCTTTCTTAATTTTTTGTTGACTAAACTAACTTTGGTGAAATGCATTCGGTCTGATTTTCAAGAGCATTTAAACTTGTAAAGTCCATTAAAATACAAAAACAGAACAATTTTATCTCCTGGGTTACTTTAAAAGTATGACCCAGTCCTAGTCTTCGCTTTGTTGGATAATAAAGACTTGCCTGAGGTTTTAAAAGATGAATTCAAAGGCAGTGGGCACTTTGGACTAGAGAGACCTGGTTTCAATAATTTGAACAACATAACATAGTTGACAAGACAGATGTCTAAAGAAGTTTAGACACTTATGATATTGACTGTTGGATCAGAAAAGTCAGCTTTTCAGATCGAACATAGTGCATTGATTGGGTGAAACATTTTTCTTAGACCATTTTTATTAGTCAATGGCTATCTGTTTTAGAGAACTGTATAAAAGCAAAGCATCTTATTGAATCCATTTCTGGGGGGCATATCATGACAAAACAAAAAATCTATCACACTGAATCAAAGCTTTAAAAAAGGAATACATTCAATTCAGTTGTTTGCCATATGAAATCCTGTCTACTTTATATTTGATACTAACCAAAATTCAAAGTCTTAGAAGATTTGCACTGTGGTAGTCCAAAATTTAAATTAAAAGCTAAGTTGTATGTCTTCTGAGACTTCCCAGCTTTCCTTCTTGGCCCACAGATGTAATTACATTTTAACTTGTGATTCAAAATTACTTTTTTGGTTGGGAACAATTGTTCATTTTGGATTACTCTTTTTACAAGTACCAATCCACATTTACAATTATGTGCTGGTGAACAATATAAAAAGAAGTGTTGACCATTCTTCAACAGTCTTTCTTAATTTAGAAACTCAGAAATCATCTCTGTTTTAGATTCACAGTGAGATATATAGTGGTTCCTGAAGAATGACAACATAGTTAACAAATACCAGTCATAATTTCAAGGATCTCTGCCAAGATGGACTTTAACTTGAACACTAACATATAAGTTTGTTCAACCTGATTACTCTGACCAGGTTCCAACCTCTCTCCTAAATCTTCCAAACTGCAGGATATTTGACAACAAGGCATGAATGTTTGCCTGGTTGACCAGAGGTTGTATGTGCCAATGAAGTAACTTTCCAGAGAATTTGGGTTAAAGTGATTCTGCCATTTACTCTCCAGCACCTGTATGCTCTCAGTCTAACTCTAAATTTCTTTGTGTGTTCAAAGCTTCTTTGAAGAGTTGAGAAATAAGTGGAAATAGGGTTATATTAAAAAATAAAAAGAGTTATATTATAGAGCTGCTTCTCTGACTCAGCCTAATGATGTCTTCATGTGGGCCCACTCCATGTTTGTACCACTCCAACTCCTATTTAGACTTTCTCAAGTCTTGAAAATTGGATGGAGGCCCTGTCCCAGAATGCAACTGATCTCTAGAAATACAGGGGGGAAAATCCACTCACGCGGCTCCACGAAGAGTTTGGTGCCAGCTCCGAAAAACATCTGTCGGGTGTCCCAGGAGCACGTTGGATGCCACCTTACATGTAACCAGCCTGGGGCTAGAACATCTGTGTTCTGCCTCTCCAGCCTGGCTCCCTGTCTAGGGACCCGACAGCTCAGAGAACTACAAAGCTGCCCTTGATGAGATCAGGGCCCCTGGTGCACAAGTCTCCATTCCCTTTGAAGCTAATAATAGTTGACCTGCTGGATAAGAATGCAAGCATAAAATCTCTTGCATTACAATGGGAGAGCTGAGTCAGAGCAGGAGAAGAGGGTGACAGGTGACTGATAGCTGCTTCCAAGATAGAACACTTAACTCCCAGTTTATTGAGAGGCCTCTCCAGGAAGAACACAATGGCTGGGGAGGCGAGCTGGGGTGAAGAACACTGACATTTCCTGTAATGAATGTTAGGCAGACCCGGGTTTAGACACAGGTCTTGTTCTCATATTCTGGTTCCTTTCTCTTGGGCTGCAAAAACTGCTTTTTGATTAGAAACCCAATTTTTACCCATCACTCAGACTGTCTTACCATAATAACGAATCTACTTTCTAATTCCCTGAACTCAGCGAAAGGCTTTCTAAGGACCTGGGGGTTGAACAAGAAATTGGTAGCTGGCGGGAGAGTCCACTGGTGCGGGGTGTCAGAGACGCAGGTCAGAGAAGCTGCCGTTCACTTTGGATTGCTTATTTTTGTTTTGTAATTTCTCTTGACTCTAGATCCAGATATAAGCCTCAGGAGGGTATATAGTAATCATGTGAAATAGAACTTAAAGACTGTGTGAATTACTCTGTCTCATCGCTGAAATGCAAGAATCTAAGGCTAGTGTCGGGCAAAAAGGAATGAGGGTAGTGTAGGGCCATTATTTGCTGTCAAAACTTTAAGGATTAAGGGCTTGATTTGAAATTCTCACTTACCCTCCCTGAGCTTCACATCATTATATTACACTCCATCGGGGCAGGAAGAGAAAACTGGAGAAATAAATGGAGCATCATCGGGTAGGGTGGGTCAGGTGCCAGCAAAAAGGCTAAACATCAGTTTCATCTCCTTCCTTCTTTCCTAAGACTCCCAAAGGCACAGGCTCTGAGATTTCATTCTAACACTGTAGATAATTCTGAATTTCAAGTGAAAATGATTTAAAGGGAAAATGAAGCGCAATTCTTTTTCCTCAGATGTAATTTGCCCAACATCAATCAGACTGCAATCAACTACAACATGATTCTGTTTCCCTCCTTCCTTTCATTGCTCTAGTCTCTCTCCCCTCAAAGGAAGAAAACTTAGAAATTTGATTTTACTAGAATCTTGTAGCCATGAAATCCTGTCATTTGAAACTGCCCTCTGAGAGGCAGAGACCGTGTTGACACTCCCAGCAACTTTGAGGACTGTTAGAGAGTCTTCCAACACCCACATACCTTCCCCTGCTTCTTTATGTCCTCAAAAATAAACAAAAGAAAAATCTCACCATGTAAGGGGTATGGCTGCTCACTGGGCTGCACATTTTGGAAAGATTCTTTTTTAAAAATTTTAAAAAAATTTTATTGAATCACTGTGAGATAGTTACAAACTTTCATGTTTGGGTTACAATTACACAATGATCAAACACCAATCCCTCCACCAGTACACATTCCCCACCACAAATATCCCTGGTATACACCCCCTTTCCCACCCTCCCCTGCCTTTATGGCAGATAATATTCCCCATACTCTCTCTCTCTCCTTTTGGGCATTATAGCTTGAAACACCGACTCTGAGAGGTCATCATGTTTGGTCCATTATCTACTTTAGGCACACATCTCCCATCCCAACTGGTTCCTCCAGCCATCATTTTCATAGTGATCCCTTCTCTATTCCATCTGCCTTCTCCCCTCTGCTCATGAAGCGGTCTTCCATCTATGGGGCAATCCTCCTGGCTCTTGTATCTATCTACTGTCCTTGGGTGTCAGCCTCATTCTATACTCCACAAATGAGTGCAGTTCTTCTATATCTGTCCCTCTCTTTCTGACTCATTTTGGAAAGCTTCTGAAAGACCACTGTTCTCAGGAATAGCCCTAGTGACTGACCACTGGCAATTATCTCAATACGACTTCTGGATTTCCAAACTACATGTGAACAAAGTCTCCTGGAGAACACTGTTACTTCTTTATTGTCCTATAATGGGTGGCTTTTTCTACTTCAGATGTACGTTCTTGAGGCTGCGCATAGTCTTTAGATTCAGGGTTAACCTGGAAGATGAGTACAGAGCAACTCTCTTGGCAGACCCGGCCTCGGTTGGACCTTGGGGATCATTTTGTCTGAGCCAGACATGTTGGTCTAATGCAAGTTCTCAGCTAGAGGAAATAAGAGGTAGACTTTCTTTATCTAACTTTATACCACATTTGTCTTCTTTCTAACCCTCCATCTTTCTTTTAAGGATGACCTTATAAAATGGAGAGACTCTCTCTATGTAAAACTGTCCTTTTCTGGTCCCAATCTGGACCAGGTGGCCATAAGCTTAATTTAGGCAGTTGTAGAAGATGTAGCATTACTAATCCTTAAAAAATTTTCAAGCATATATAGAATATTTTCTTAAGACAAACCTAATGCATTGACTCAAAATTTGCCCTGACTTTTATTATAAGAACGTAATGAAATTGCAGTTCAGAACTTCTGGACATAACAAGAAATCCCATTCATTTAGGACTATACTACATCTCCAAGGGAAAGTACAGGCTGAAGTAAAACACACAACTTACTTGACTCCACGATGAGTTGCGTCCCATTTCCAAAGTATAGTGGTGCTGTTAGAACACTACCTTAGGTATCATTACATAAAACCCTGGTCCCTACTTGCCTAAGGTCTAGTTTATCTGTTTGATAGGAGGTAGGTGAAGTAGACAAATGTAGTTGGAAACAGAACTTTGTGAGTATGTCTGAGATTTAAGCACTCTATTTTGGCAGTTTGCTTGATGTGTGTTATCTTCTATGTGTTGACATTTAGGGAAGTATCTAGGCTTTCTGTTATTATCTTCTTAACCTGCCATCTCTTAACCCTCTGATCTTGCTTCAGAACCACATTTTCTCAGGGCAAAAGGGGTTATTTTCATTTTGCTTAGAATTGCTAAATGAATATTGTCAAGGAAACTAACTATAAGGCTCAAGAAAGTCATCCCAGTGAACTCAGCTGTAGTTAGGGGTAGAATGACTAGATGGTTAGAGTAAGAGCCATTGATACAAAAGACTAAGAGTCCATTCAAAGGATCATAATTACCTTAGGAAACTACAATTTATGTGAATATTTTTCTACTTACCAACAGCTTATTGACTACCTCAACAAACATTAGTGAAATAAACTCCACGAGTTGATATTATTAGACCTGTACTGCAAATGAAGCTCCTGAAGCTGAGAGAGGTTAATATAGTGGGTGGCTGATCTGAATTCCACTCAGGTCTCTAGACTCTGGTTTTCGATCACTGAGCCAGATAACTGAGCCTAGACTAGAGGAGCCTCAGTTGTCACTTGTTAAAATCTGTGACCCTTTAAGGGCTAATGAACAGATGCAGACTTCTTCTGGTGGGAGTTAAAACTATCCTCTCCAGCCCCCATTAAGTCACAGAATTCCAACTGGCTAATATAATTGCATATGATTGGACTTACTTTTCCTACTAATTTCTCCTCAAGAATTGGTAAAGGAAAGGATGATGAACATAGCATGACTGAAACCCAATTATGAACAACTTTGAAACCCAATTATGAACAACTGTGTATCTCATGGTGATTCAATTAAAAATATATAAAGAATTTGGATGATGGTTAAGAACTTTGTATGCTAAAGCTTGAAGATATCTCAGAAATTATTTTGTTTCTTAGTGAAGTCACAGAGCTAGTCAGTCAATGAGAAGGATTGGGACTTGGTCTCTAAATTCTTGGTCTGATAGGCTCATCATTGCACCTCACATTTATTATATATACCATTGCAGTAATCTGGTTATGGCTGAGATAGGTCTACAGTAGTGAATGCATGATTATACCTAGTTGATTATCTAAAGTTAGTCAAGAAAAGAACATGAATACTTTCTAGGAAGGCTAGAATCAAGAAAATGTGAGCAGCACATACCCATCATATATTTTATCAGAAACTCAGCTCCTCTTCCTCAAACAAGCTCTTACCAAATTATCTGCTTAGAGATATTTTTCAACAATCTAAAAAATATTTTCCAAGTTAATAACTTGAGGAAATGATTTAACAAAGATATTGCCAAATGTAGGGCTTCTAATAAGAAAAGGAGTTACTTACTTGGTTCCACTTCCAAATGGGTTCCTTTGCCAAAGATCAACGGTACTCACACAACTGATAGACCTAATCTAAAAACTATCTTGTTAGAGACATAGTACAGCAAGTAAGGCACTTGTCTTGTTCTTGGCCCAGCCAGGTTGGATTCCCAGCATCCGGCATGGTCTCCCTAGCACAGCTAGGAATGATACCTGAGTGCAGAGCCAGCAGAAATCGTTGAGCAGGACCAGGTTTGGCCCGAAGGCAAACCATACAAAATATCTGCCTTTCTTTCCCTTTAAGGCAACCCTGGCCCCAGTGGCCAAGCTGTGTAATAATACATAATTGGATGGGACTTGTTATGCCGCCTGACCTAACTTTTTTTCTCCTCAGTCTTGGGGGTTGTTCAGTAGAACAAGCAGGAAGTGACTGCCGAGTCAATAGAAATCTAAGATTTTGCTGTGTTACAATCTGAATTTGAGCTTAGAATGAGAAAGAGTGAATGTAGACTGGAAATATGTTCCTTAGCTTGATCAGTAGAAAAAAAAAAGTTGGAGCACTGCTCATCAAGTCGTGGTTCTCAGTCGTTATGTTGCACTTAGGTGAGGCCTAAGATCTAGAGTAAATGATTTCTGCTTCTTCTCTTTTAGGAGAATTCCATTTCATTTCCAGTCCCCACCAAGCAGTGCTTCTTAGCACAAATGCGAATTAGAGTCTTTGGTATATTTTAATAACATATTCATGAACATCAAATTTTAGCAAGTTTAATGACATACTCACACTTAAAAGTGACAGTTAAATTAGCCTCTGTCATATGTAAAAATCAGTTTATGAGATTGCCTGTATGTCACTCATACAGCCTAAGGAGAGAATATGCATCTTCGGATCAGTTTATTGCCCACGAAGGACCTCAGCTGAAACTTTGCAAATCACTAAAATGGAGAGTGGTTCTCAGTTGTAATGATGCCAAAAGATGTAAGAAAACCTGAAACTTGGTTTAGACTTTGTCCCTTACTCCAGGCCTCTTGGGAGCAGTATATTTCATTATATTAATGGGCTTTAGGTGCCTCCTTTACAAAAATGAGGATAAAAACTTCTGTGTTAAGAGATTATAAGATTAAATGTAAGGGTGTGCTGCATGAAGCATTCTGTAAACCAGAAAACTAAGTGTTGCTTGATGTGGTGAATATAATTTCACTAAGAGTAAGCAGGACTGAGGAGAGGTTCCTGGGGGGGCCCCAGAATCCAATTTTTTTTGGTTTTTGGTTTTTTTTGGCGCTCTTGGAGAGGAGTACAGAGCTGATGCTTGCATGTAGCGACTGTGGGCTGGAACCAAGCGTTTGTCTTACTGTGACTTTTCTCCCAGTGAGTTGTGATCTCCACTCCATGCTCCACTCTTTCTTCTTGAATCCCAAAGCAGAAGTCCCCATAGTGGACTGCAAACCCACTCTCACAGACTTCTTAGCAACCTGGTCTCATCTTCGAGTTCTCGCCCCAGAACTTGATCTCAATAGGCTCTGTGACTTACTTTTATGCCCTACCAGTAGGCCTATGTGTTCTGGCCGGGAATTCTGTTCCTCCAGAAAGCTGCATGGCTCCCCATATCTCCTCTACAGAACACTGTTCAGATGTTACCTTTTCCA
Organism: Sorex araneus; assembly: GCF_027595985.1. Lineage (NCBI taxonomy): Eukaryota > Metazoa > Chordata > Mammalia > Eulipotyphla > Soricidae > Sorex > Sorex araneus. The sequence continues at coordinate 74,806,468 of NC_073304.1, forward strand.
GTGAGGCCCTATAAATCCCTCTGTTTGATTTGTTTGTTTGTATGTAAGCCTGACTTATGCTAAGAGCTTATTTATTCCTGGCTCTGTGCTCAGGGATCACTCCTGACAGGGCTCGAGAGAACCGTATATGGTACCGGGGATCAAACTCTGGTCAGCTGCAAGCAAGGCAGGCACTCTCCCCACCCTAATTCTTTCTGGCCTTGGACTTTTCTGTTTAAAATTTTTAAGTTTCAGTCTGTACCCTCCCATGAATACTCTTTAATTCCCTTCCCTCCCTTGTAATTTCTTTTACAGGACTTGTTGCTACCTAAAATTCTAGAGAATATATCTAATTAGTTTGCCATCTGTCTTTTGTCATTAGAATACAAACTCTGATAAGCCATGCATTTCTCTGTTTTGTTCATGTTGCCCCCCAGCACCCAGAAGGGAGTCTGGGATTTAGTGACAATGATGGGTCACAGGATGCAGAGCTTCAACTCAAGCTTGACTCTGCAGGGTCTTGCTCTCATTTCCTTTCCTTTGGCCTTAGACCATAGCTGACTTGTTCTCTCACTCAACAAAATCATATCGTGCCTATCTGTGGCTACTGTAAGGAACAACTCAAAGCTCTTGCCCTCATGGAGTAAGGAAGACTCAGCAAAGAGGTGTACAGGTGGGGGTGCAGTTGATCAGACTAAGCAAGGTAGAGCTAGGTATAGCATAATAGTTATGGCACTTGCCTTGCATGCAATCAACCTTAGTTTGACTCCCATTTACCCATGATCCTCCAAGAATCACTGGGGACACCCTGAAGGTCCTTGAGCACTGCTGGGTGGCCCTGGGGTGACCACATCCTCTGGCCATAACATTGAACTACCGGCTCTATTGGCCAAGAATTTCTGGAAGGGGATCCTGGGACACCAGAGTACCACTTGTGAGCACCCCTTCCCCACTAGAAAAAAAAGAATAAGCAGGATAAGGACAGTGTAGAAAGACGAGGTAGCTGGGAAAGGCCTCCTGGAAGCAAAGTGACATTTGAATAAAGACCTGGAGGAGGAGAGGTAGAAGCTGTGAGGGTCAGGCAGGGAAAGATTCTGTGAAGAAGGAACCACAGGTCAAAGGCAGTTGGATGATGTTCCTGGTGACAAGGAATTGTAAAGATCCCAGGCCAACGGCCAGTGGGGTGGTCGTGGTGGGGGGAGTTATCTCAGAAGCTTTGAAACATGTTGATGAGTCCAGAATTTTGCAGATTCTTTGTTCTTGGGCATATGGTGATGCTGATCATCATCTAAATGCCTTTCTAGGGCTGGAGCAATAGTGCAGCAGGTAGGGCATTTTCCTTGCATGCAGCTGACCTGGGTTTGATTTTCAGTATCCCATATGGTCCTCCAAACACTGCCAGGAGTAATTCCTGAGTGCGGAGCCAGGAGTAACTCCTGAGCATCGCTGGGTGTGACCCAAAAAGCAAAAACAAAACAAAACAAAATAACTCCCTCCCCCCAAAAAAAACCCTAAATGGCTTTCTATTTGGGAACCATTGAACTCTAAGTGAGAGGTGAAATATGGATCTTACTTCACTCTTCCAGGGGAAGCCGAACACCTCTTTGGGGAACCAGTTTTGGTTGAGGGGCAGGTGTCTTTCCTTGGTGAGTGGGGGATGGTGGCTAGATGAGAAAACAGTCTAACTGTTGCTTCAACCGCCACAGGCAGCTTGAAAAGGAGCCTCTCAGAGGACTGAGGGAGAGGCTGGGTCAGGTGGGGGAAATCTGCCCCATCTATATCGCAGTGTCAAGGACAGAGTAGATTCCAGAATCTACCATAAAGGGCCTGGGTTTGCAGAGAGGACTCTCTGGATTCCATATTCCATGTCACAGATTCTGGGATCAAATCACTGTATCACTGTATTACTGTCATCCCATTGTTCATTGATTTGCTTGAGCGGGTGCCAGTAATGTCTCTATTTGTCCTAGCCCTGAGATTTTAGCAACCTCTCTTTACTTGTCCTTCCCGCATTGGAGGCTCTTTCAGGGTCAGGGGAATAAGACCCATCATTGTTACTGGTGTTGGCATATCGAATACACCACGGGGAGCTTGCCAGGCTCTGAGTGCAGGCAGGATACTCTCAGTAGCTTGCTGGGTTCTCCGAGAGGGAGAACTAAACAATAAAAGGTCTTCCAGGAATTTTGTTTTATTGTCTCTAGATCTTGGCCGTTGATAGAATTACACGATGCTGGAGGCAGTTTGTGGGTGTGACTGCCTAGATACTGGAAAATGGGGAATCTGAGTGGAAGAGGCCCAGTCCCGATTTGAGCAGGCTTGGAGATCTCAGCCCCAGGTCCCACACACCTGGTTTCCTCTGCCGGTTCTTTCATGCGTGAGGCTCATCTGAGCATATGGAGGGGGCCTTGAGTATGGCTATGGCTGGGTTTCGAAGGTCTTTGGCTGCCGGGGCTCTGCTCAGAGCAGGGAGAGAAACTCAACTCGCCCCCCTCTGAGGGGCCCCGATGAAGATAGCCAGGCTAGGGGGCAGGAGACTCTGCTCTGGAATCAAATAGGTGTAACAAATGCTGACTTGCTAAGCTAACATCTCCCAAGGTGTGAAAATGCAGGCAAACTCCCTAGTTCTGCCAGGTGAATGTGAGAACTGGAGGACACATTTTATGAGGAACATGCCCTACCCTGCTGCTAGGTAGTCTGATGGTGGGAGCTGATGTGAGGAAGACAGCTAGTCACTTCAGTCCAAATCCACCTCCTGACCCACTTTCACAAATGTGTACACGCTGAGGACTGTGGGACTTGCGTACGTCCCTGTCAGGGGTGCGGTAGCATCACACATACATGTTTCTATGAGTCACTTTATTCCCCGCTGCTTCGTCCCATTGCCGGGTTCTGTCCTATGGAGTTAAACGATACTCCAGGCTTTCTCTAACCAGAGGACCCAGGGTGTGGTGGCTTTGGGGCTGTGGGTTTCTGTAGAGCTTTTCTGTTAGTTTTGTGCTTCCTGAGAGCCCTGCAAGTAAGAACTTGAAAGAAGCTCCGAAGGAAAGAAAGCATCAAAAAGAAGTAGGCTTCTGAGAAGATAAAGGGCCTGGGTTTGCAGAAAGGCCTCTGTAATCCAATATTAGTTGGCTTAAAAAAAAAAGACAGCACTCAAAGATATTCTGGTTTCTACCCTCTCTGGGTGCCCCTTATCTTTTCACTTCAAAGCATGATGGAATGCACCAGGTCCGTGTTCCCAGACTTCAATTAGCCATATCTCCTTTTGTATTTTGTCATAGCCATCTGTCATATCATTTGCTTAATATTAAAAAAATGTACTCACTTTAGAACTTAAAATGCAATTAAAAGGAAACTTTAAATCACCTGGGTTTGGCAACTGAGTTGTACTATTCTGATAGTCATCAAAAGGTAGTGCAATTAAAAATAAGAATTGGGGAGATAGGGCAGTGAGTAAGACACTTGTCTTGCGTGTGGTTGACCTGGGTTCAATACTTGGCACCACATAAAGTGCCCTCTGAGCACTGCCAGGAGTGAACCTTGAGTACAGAGCCAGGGGTAAACCCTGAGCACTGTTGGGTGTGACCCCAAAACCAAAACCAAAAAATAGCAACAAAAGCCAACAACCAGCCAAACAACAACAACAAAGAATGAAAGAAAGAAAAGTAACTATCTAGCCACCATCTAAAACTAGGAAGCGTGCTTTCTATGGGGAAATTCTGGGTCAAATGAATCAGTAAACAGGAACTCATTGGAAAAGACTTGGAGAACAGAGGGAGATTAAGGAAATCAATCACTAACTTTGTCAGAAATGTTGGTAAACTATTACTTTACTGAGAAAAAAGGGAAAGCCTAAAGGCAATTAGCTTGAGTTTTCATAATCTCATGTGATTTAGAAAAAATTGGAATTTCTGAGCTCGGACTCTGCTGGCATGGCTTTGGCGTTCTAGCACTTTCTGGATGCAAAGCCCTATTCCCTTTTTGCCCCATAGTATGGGAGTCTGGGGGGACCCAGTCAATGCTATTCCTGCTCTCTTCCTCTGCCCGCAATTCTCTCTCCCTCACTTCATCTACCCAAGACTTTCGTATTTCCAGCCATTGTCTGAGAGGAAATTATTCCATATTCTTCCACTCCACATCTCCAGAACCTTCTCTGACAGCAGGACATGCAGTTACTCTTCCTGTAGCCAGTTTAGTAGATTCTGGACCACTGATCCCATCACTAGATTTCCCTAGGCCCTCTGCAATGTGGTTTTGCATTTGTTTATGACACTGGCTATCATATTGTTAATATTCGTTAGCTGCTGCCAAATGAAAAATATTATCTCCCCCACCTTCTTTTTTTTTTGGACAAGACAGAGTTGGGTCAAAATGTCATTGAAATGATGCAAAAAGAACGCCTTCTGTGTTGAGCATTGTCTTTGACAATTTTAGCATCAATTCTTTTGTAATTAGTGAGGGCCACTGAGACCTGCCAGAGAGGAAGGTGCTCACCATTAGCCCTCAGGAAAGTGCTCCTGTGGCGTCTCATCCAAAAGCATTACACTTTTTCTGCTTGGAATCCAGCTTCACAGCATATCAGAATGTTCCAGCTTTCTCACTAGTCAGCTAGCTTCCACTTGCAGTTCAAGAAAGTAGAAACATACCTTGAACTGGTTCTGCTCTTGTGAAGAGAAAGAACTTTTGTGAAGGAATAACCCCAATGACAACTTGCTCTGGCTTCACTTTCTCTGCTCATGACTGAACTCAGTTCTTAGATTTTTTTCCCAAAGTGAGGATTATTAGTATCTGGAGTCATCTTGATAAAATCACCTAGACTCAGATCAACCTTGTTTCCGGACAGTTTACATCTCCTTGGGGAGTTGAACCAACTGTAGTCTCCACATCCTGACCAGAGTTTCTGCTCCTGGACAGAGACTTCTGAGTTTCCATTAAGCTAATAGGATCACTCATATTCCCCAAAGTATATATGTATGTATGTATGTATATATATATATATATATATATATGTTTACAGCCACCAGGTTCTCCCTCACCAGGTTGAATGGAAGAGATTAACCAGAGATTGCATCTTTCCCAAAGTTGTCCTTGACATTGTATTGGTGTTATTACCACCAATTTGACATTTACTGATAATTTTCCTCCATGGATGAAGGTTACCCTAACCTTGAACAGTGGACAAATTATTTACTTGGTAGCACAGTCACATGGATTCCTTTTCCAAAGATGAGTTTGTCCGAGTCACTATATCCAAGGGTGTTCCCCAAACCTCCTCTGTGCTCCTGCCTTCCTTCTTCCTATCAGCTGCAGGGCTTGGGGAATCTTGAGGGCTTGGCTCCTGGTGATTTAATCACTTGCAGATAGAAGTGGGTTTGTCTGGGGGAGGCTGTTGCTTGAGGAGTGAGCAGGAGCACATCTTCCTGGATAAACATTTCCAGGACAGTTACACTTTACAAAACCCTCCAAATTAATATTTTATTATTTTATATATCATTTTAGACTGCTCTCACTTCCAAGACCCAGACCTGAATCTTATCTTGGGGAACTGGCTTTGCCAAGGTGGTGAGTCTTGGATTCATAATTATTCCCAGACAACAACCTTTACAGTCCCAGAGTTTTTCATAAAGTCACAAAGCAAGTGGTATTGCTGGAAGTGGTAGTATGGTATGAAATTTTGATCACGCACTATAGATTTATAGTACATTTAGTATCAGAATGAGAAACTGTGGTTGCTGATTGTATATAATTTTCTTTTTGCTTCAAATTCATAGTTTCACACTGAAAAGTCAAGCATGCAGGCAAATCTCTCTAGGGATATGGATTCAGAATGTCCATATGAGATGGCTTAGATAACAATCTTTTGCTAAACAATCAGCACAAAACCATGACAAAGAGCATTTTGAAAGAAATGTCTTATTTTTTTATTTATTCCCCCAAATGATCAGAACATGTTGAAAGGTTGAGTTTAATGCAAACAGGAAGAGCAGTGAGCAAGAAGGGCCAGCAGCTGGGGAGTGGGATGGTCTGCTCTCTTGGTTTAGCCAACTTCCCAACATCCCTTCCGGGTCACCAAGCAAGGAAGGATGCTTTCCAGCTGTGCTTTTTCCCTGAGCTCAGTAGCCAGACCTAGATTTTTTCCAGGGAGATGATACTTTTGCTTCTGCAGTTTTTGTACGAGTCTCTGTAGGGTTTGTAGCACTGTGAGTATCCCTCCAATCACAGTGTCACAGGGCTTTACAAAAACCTCCATGCTTTTGCCCTTATGTGGCCTCTGAGAACCTGGGGATAGGAAGTTTTCTCCACATCAAAGTCCTGTAATATCAAAGCCAGTTCGGTCCAGGCAGGCTCTCCCAGGTGCTTCTGCCCAAGTCTCTTCTTGCCTGCTGGTTAGTGGCGCCCAGAAGTTTGGACTAGAATGAACTGTGGGAAATTTATCACATAGCAAAAACCTTGGAGTACCCCAAGGTTGGGATATTCACCTAGGTAAAACAGTTTAGGTCTTTCAATCCAAAGTGTTTGTACATACGCACTTAGCAAAAAATAGAAAAGCAGGAAAGAATAGAACAGATGACCAATATCTGCTGGCTGCAAATGTGTACCAGGCAAGCAGAGAATAAAACTGAGTCTTTTAGATGGAGTGGCAGCATGGACAAAAATAGAAGAGGAAACTGTCCAGATTTGGCTCTCTTTTTAAAGGGTACCTTCTGACAGGCTGTGGAAAATGCCCCAAACTCTGCTCTCCATGTACTTATTGAATGCTGTTGTGCTTACTAACTGTCTTGAACGGCTAAACAATGGCTCACCAGTTGGGGTTGGGGAAGCAATATGGTATTGAATATATGGCTGGCCTGTGACATTATCACTAATGGCTGCTCAAATGAACCTGAAACTTGAACGTTTCTTATGTATTTGTTTGTTTCTTTGCAACCAAATCCCACCGGACGGAGGTTAAAGGTGCCAATTCGATTGTCATTAGACAATGGACATTCAGAAATCATCACACTCACTTGTGTTTGGTTAGTCAACTCTCCACTGTTCCCCCCCAGAGGAATCTCAATGGTCAGGTATCTCAATGTCTCCAGTGGATTCCAAATATAGGCCTTGAGATGGGTAGAACATGTTTGCTTTCAATGTTATTTCTCCCCTACAGCTGCTAAGCTTTCTGCATCACCGCTGCCAACTCTACTTTACACCAAAATAATGGTAAGCCTTTCATAAAGGGCTTTCGTGGAAATTAAAAATTTTGATCTTTGCCAACGACTCCTCAGTTGTTAAAAACAGGGCCAGGAGCCCAGATGGTGCTTTGTAGAATTGAAAAAAGGTAACTCAACTGGGCAACTGCAGAGGTAGCCCCTTAGGTTAAACTTGGCAAACAGATGGTACCTTTGTGAACTTTCTAGAAGGCTTGTCTTTCTCTGCTTGATACCACAGCTTCAGCTGGACCAGCAGAATTCTAGACCCTCTTGTTGCCTCCACTAAGTGCCCTGGTTTAAGGCATAACCTGTGAAACTAAGTACTAAGTGCAGTGGCTCACGCCCAGTTCAGTGGAAGCTTTTTATTTATTTTATTATTTGACTTCTTTTTTTGACAATCATTCCTTTTTTAAAGCTCACCTTTGGGGCTATAAGACACTTGTCTTGGTTTGTCTTTGATCTTTGTGTCAATGACATTGGAAATAAAAGGCTACAGTTGTCTCATGGAAAGTGACCTTATTGAACACTATTATTAATGGAGATTATGAATCTTATTTATTATTAAAAGGCCGCAGGATTGAAAAGTTTATCCTCACACTCTTTCTAGAGGATCTTTCCCAAATCAGTGGTTTAAGTGTAGCAATTATAATGTGTGACAACTGCTTCCCTGCCCTTTAAACTCCAAGCCACTTCATTTCTAACCATCTTTCTGTTTTAAAAACAGAAGAAAACACAACAAACAAGTAAGAAAGAAGGCATCAAAAATTCTTTTTTGGGAGTATGGTGCTTTGTAGAATTGAAAAAAGATAACCCAACAGAACAAATGCAGAGGTAACCACTTGGGTTAAACTTGGCAAACAAACGGTACTGCTGGGAACTTTCTAGGAGGCCTGCCTTTCTCTGATACAGCTCTGCACCACAGTTTCAGCCCTGCTGTGCATAGGGTTTACCCCTTGCTCTGTGCTCCGGGATCACACCTGGCAGGACTCAGGACTGTATGGAATGCTGGGGATGAAGCCTGTGTTAGCTACATGCAAGGTAACTGCCTTACCTGCTGTGCTATCACTCTGGCCCCAAGAATGCATGTTTTTTTTTTCTTTTTAGGTCACACCTGGCCATGCACAGGGGTTACTCCTGGCTCTGCACTCAGGAACCACTCCTGGCGGTGCTCAGGGGACCATATCGGATGCTGGGAATTGAATCCGGGTCTGCCGTGTGCAAGGCAAACGCCCTACCCGCTGTGCTATTGCTCCAGCCCCAAGAATTCATGTTTTGGGTTCAGCAATGGGCCATGACTTAGCGTGGAAAGCAGGAAGATGTGGGCCTCAGGGGAAGATTCATCTGAGAATAAAGAATTATAATATGGACTAAAGCACAGTAAATTTTAGGTGTTGGTCTCTGAAATAGCAAGAGGAGAGCAGTTATTGTGCTGAATAATAAATTAGGCTTCTGATGAATCTATGTGAGACTCATTGACTTCTTCTAGTACCGGTGTATAAGAGAGTCCCAGGAGCCGTCTGAAACTGGTTTGAATAGAACTAGCTACAGGAAATGAAAACTTGGGAATTGAAGGCGATTAACACCAAAATTTAAATTATGCAAATTTGTGGACCTGGGACAGTGAAATTTATAATCCTATAACAGAAGTATTCATCCAGGTATTTTGCTAGGTGATTTTTTCAGGCTTCCTGGTACAAGCAGATTGCACATCCTACTCCATTGATTGGAGGGCTTGACTTTGACCCATAGGAAATGGGTGGAAGTGATAGTGTGTCAGATCCATGCTGAGGATCCAGAGGCAGCATATCATGGATTTCCATCAGAACCCTGCCCTCTGAGATAAGAGATGTATTTGTCAAGGAGTCATTAATGCTTCAGCCTGGGTCATTGAATGAGTATCTCTCCCCTCCCCTCGTCTCCTCTCCCCTCCCCTCCCCTCGTCTCGTCTCGTCTCGTCTCGTCTCGTCTCGTCTCGTCTCGTCTCGTCTCGTCTCGTCTCCTCTCCTCTCCTCTCCTCTCCTCTCCTCTCCTCTCCTCTCCTCTCCTCTCCTCTCCTCTCCTCTTCTCTCCTCTCCTCCTCTTTTGGAAGTGGACAACTTCCATTTCCTTTATATGTTTCTCTATATACCACAGATGCATGAGATCATTGTGTATTTGTCCTTATCCCTCTGATTTACTTCTCTCAACCCCTGTCTTCTTTCTGAACTTAGTTTACCTGTTTCTGGGAAGTCTTAAATAACTGCTCAAGTGGGCATGAGGCTAAGTGCTAAACTTTTCCTGAATTTTCAGTGCTTTTCTCTCTCTCACATTCAAAACCCCTTTCCTCTTTTCTTATTTTAGGTAGAAACCCATAAAAGAAGGGCTTTTTCTTGTTCGTTTATGTATACCTGTGCCAAAGCAGTGCCTTATTTAGTGGGTATTCAGGGTTTGTCTTCTGAATCCATTACAAAGCTGGTATACTGCATATTTAAAGAGGTTAAATTAGGAAGGTACAGAGCCAGGGCAAGAATCATCCTCTCAACATTACATTCCAGGCTGCCTATGGAATACTACATACCTTACATTTGTTTAGTGGAGCATAGCAACGTGGATTGTAATCAAATTGATTTTTCACATTAACCTGAGTTAAGCATCACTAGGAAGATAAATTTGTTGTGATTTGCTTCATGAAATATATTCAAAAGCCAGATACAAATGAGCTTCATCTTGTGTACATATTTGAAATATTCAAATCACTTTCCTTCCGACTAACACAAATAATCAAGGATCAATTGTGCCTCTGGGGAGGAACCCTCGAATGTCACAACTAAGAGAGATACATTTACTCCCCTAGATGTTCAGAAAAAAAGTCTAGAGAGAGCCATAGAGGTTTTGTAGCTTGGTCATAGCAACTGAGTTCATGGAACATAAAAAAATCAAATATCCCAATTTCTAGTCCAATGATTATTTTGGTTACACAGAGCAAATACTCAATTTTTGATCTTTTATTCTGGTATTATTATTTAAAAGTGTTTCTGGGTGTCTTATCACTTTAGTTGTGAACTCCTTTCCTAGATTACCATAGAATGTCCTGGAAAACCTGGCATTTTCTTTATGTGACTTCTCACTGCTTTAAGAGATGTTCTTCTATGGGAAGGGAAGGCCCAGGTTGATGTACCTGGATGTCCAGCTATTTATTTATTTATTTATTTATTTGTTTGTTTTTGGGTCACACCCGGTGATGCACAGGGGTCACTCCTGGCTCTGTACTCAGGAATTACCCCTGGCGGTGCTCAGGGGACCATATGGGATGCTGGGAATCTAACCTAGGTTGGCTGCGTGAAGGCAAACGTCCTACCTGCTGTGCTATCACTCCAGCCCCAAGTTCAGCTCATTTGAAAGGAGGCTCAGCTATATTCTCCATGCCAGCTAACCTTATTCTTCAAGGGGAAGAGAAGAAAGGACCAATACATGGGGTCAGGGTATTTACTGTGGTACTGTTAATTCTGATTAGGAGCAGATATCTTGAACATTCAGACCTTCAGAGTAATTTGGGAATTTTGGGGGGTTAACCAATCCCAGAAATAAATAGGGATTGGTTAAATAAAAAATAGGCAAGATTATTCTCTAGGCTAGGAATGTTTGGGATTTTAGAGTTTGAACTAAGTTAATTTAGTTCTTTTCTTCTTTTTTAAGTGTGGCTCATACCCAGCTGTGCTCAGGGCTTACCCTTGATTATTGGTTTATTTAGTTTTTTCTATCCTTAGCTTCTCATATTGACAGGTACTCTTTGAATACATTAAATTAATTGTAAATACGTTCAAAGAAAAATATCTGGCTGCTGAAGATATATCAACATATAACATCTAAAAAGTATGGGGAGTGTAGACCAAAGGAAGGAAGGGAGATAGATACTGAGGTTTGATCATACTCTCAGGACATCTGTCAAAGAATAGCTAGCTTGTTAGAAATCACCTTGATACTAATGTCTGCTTATGCATTCCACCTACTGCAGTATATTGGTTTAGTTGAATATATGAGGAAAATCTAACCTTATACAATGTATAGTTTGAAAATAGAGGTGAGTTGCAATGTGAAATCTTAAGCCCAGTTCAAAGTTAGTTGTTAATTAACTTTTCATATTCTGTTACACTAGAATACATGGTATAAATTGTACTTCCAATAGAACTTTCACACATAGTTTTTTTTTTTTTTTTTTGCTTTTTGGGTCACACCTGGCGATGCTCAGGGGCTACTCCTGGCTTTGCACTCAGGAATCACTCCTGGCGGTGCTCAGGGGACCATATGGGATGCTGGGAATCGAACCCGGGTCGGCCGCGTGCAAGGCAAACGCCCTACCCGCTGTGCTATCTCTCCAGCCCCTCACACATAGTTTTGTAATTTTATCCATCAGTCATATGAGAAATAATTGGTCAACATAGTTGCCTGAAAGCTTACATTTTTATTATTAGTGACAACTGTAACTTTTTTTTGATGTGATAGGCTCAGTTTATTCATTTTTTAGAAGGTCCTTGACAAATACTTAGTTGGAATAACCATGGTTGCTACACATTCTTTCAAGGAAAAAGTGAAGTTTTATGATTATTTTCTTTGGCTTTTTGGGTCATACCCAGCAATGCATAGGGGTCACTCCTGGCTCCGCACTTAGGAATCACTCCTGGTAGTGCTCGGGGGACCTTATGGGATGCTGGGATTGAACCTAGGTTGGTTCAAGGCAACTGCCCTACTCGCTGTACCATCACTCCAGCCCCAAAAGTGGTGCTTTAATGAAAAATGATGAGTTCAGTTTGCAACTCAAAGAAGTACACAAATGTTTTCCCTTGAGATAATGTTCATGATTTGTAATGCAGCAGAAGTGATCTGTGTGTATTTCCAATTTTTTGTTGCACAGAATACTAAACAAGAATAGACTCAAGTTGAGATTTAATCAAATTAATGGTTTTTATAGCTTCATCAAAGTGTCCTTCCAGAATTCATATGTTGATTGACGTCCCCACTTTTCAGTATCTTGGAATGTGACTGAATTTGGAAATAAGTTTTTTTTTTTTTTATTTTGTATGAGAGTTTAGGTAACACGGTCATTATAATGTTAGTGCTTATGCATTGATGTACAGTCATTGTACCCCACTATTCTCAGGGTGTTTCTAATCCTTTTCCTTTGTCTCTTTGTCACCAACAAAGATAAGATCTTTAAAGAGATGCTTAAGTTCAAATAAACCCTTTAGGAATGGATTAGAGTGGTCCCTAAACTGATATGAGAGGTGTTCTCATAAGAAGGGAAAATTTGGACAGACAGAGGAGACTTGGAAGGTAATCTTCAGCATAGAAAGACAATGTGGGAATACATTAAGAAGGTGGTCATCTGTCAATCAAGGTGAAGGACTTCTGAACTATAGGAACCTTGATCTTGAACTTCAACCTTCAAAACTGTAAGGAAATAACTATTGTTTAGATCACCCAGTCTATGTTATTCTGTTCTGATAGCTTTCTCAACCAAATATAGTCAATAACACTTTTGTAAAGTGAAAGGCCTGTTTACCCCTGTAGATTCACAGCAAGGAAGATCATAATGATTATCAATACAGAGTCGCAGCTACTGTCTTAGTCAAGCTAAAGAAAGCACCAGCAGTTCTACTCATCTTTGCTTTTGCACTATCAGTGGAAATGGCAACATAATAAAAAGGCACATAGCATTTTTGGTTTTATTAGAAAAATATTTCTGACCTCATGGATTTTCTGAAAAGTTTTTTTTATTAAATTTTTTTAATAATGTAGGAGTACTGCTATTTATTCAGCCATTGATTAAGCTGATTTAATTGGGCATGAACTCCACATTACTTTTTTTTTTTTTGAGGGTTCTTGAGGAAAAAAATTTTTTTTTAAAGAAATATTTTATTGAACCACCGTGAAAACAAGAAAAAAAAATACAAAGCTTTCAGGTTTAAGTCACAGTCAAATACTGATTAAACCACCATCTCTTCACCAGTGCACCCGTTCCACCACCAAGAACCCCAATACACCCCCCTCCCACCCCACCCCCCATCTAAGTAGCTGATGATATTCCCATTATTCTCTCTATATATTGAGTACATTTCATATTTCCATACAGAACTCACTAGTGTTGACTGGAAATTTTCCCCAACAATCAGGCCTGCTGAATAAGCATCATCTAATAATTTCTCTTCCTTGGTAAAAGTGAAGACTTTGAGTCCTTTGAAGGTTTTGGGTTTCTAATATTTTAGCTCAGTTCACAGTCAAAATGGATGGCTGCAAGAATCTGCTCTGGTGCCAAAATGGGTTAGGAGACCTCAGGATCACAGTCAGTAGGCGGGAGGCTCTGCTTCTCGTGCCGCGGCTCTTGGTTCATCCACATTACTTTTTTTTTATTCTATTATGAATGTTAACTTAATTTTATTATTATTCCCCCCCTTTTTTTTATTCACTGTGAGATACAGCTACAAAGCTTTCATGTTTGAGCTTCGGTCATATATAATCAAACATCCATCTCTTCACCAGTGCACACTTTCCACCACCAAAACCCCCAGTATCCCCCCATCCCCTTCCAGTTCTTCCCCTGCTTGAGTGGCGACAATTTCCCCCATACTCTCTCTCTACATTGGTTGCATTCGATATTTTGACACCAGTCTCACCACCACTAAAACCTGCTTGTTATAGATAGAACATAATGTCCGGGAAATATTGTGTCATTCTCTTTTGGGAGTTTTAGTTTATAGTCTCTAGGCCTTGGCCATTGATGAGATTACATGGCACCAGGGGGCAGTTCGTGGGTGTGACTGCCAAGCTTCTGGAAAACTGGGGACCTTGGGGGAGGAGGACCAGTCCCGATCCAAGTGGGCTTGGAGATCTCAGTCACGGGTTCCCACATATCTGGGTTTTCCTGCCGGTCTGTTCTCTGTTGAGGTTCATCCTGTTTTGGGTAAGTCTCATCCGAGCATGTGGAGAGTGGCCTTGGGCATGACAGTGGTTGGATTCTGGAGGTTTTCAGCTGCCAGGGTTCTGCTTGGGGCAGGGAGGGAAACTCAACCTGACACGCGCCCCCCCTCCCCCCAGGTGTCCCGGTAAAGACAGTCTGGCATGGGGTCAGGGCATTCTGGGCATTCTGAGGCACCCTCTTCTGGGAGTTTTAGTTTATAGTCTCTGGGCCTTGGCCATTGATGAGATTACATGGCACCAGGGACAGTTTGTGGGTGTAATCGCCAAACTACTGGAAAATTTGGGATCTGAGGGGAGGAGGCCAAGTCCTGATCCAAGCGAGCCTAGGACTCTCAGTCATGGGTTCTCACCTACCTCTGTTCTATAGGCCCTAACTGCATCATCTGATCTCTTTCGAGGTTTATGGGTCTCTGAAATAAGACCAACAAATGAGCTTTTATAGCTGAACCAGAAGTGGCTTGTGGGTGTGTCTCTCACATACCTAATTTTTGGCCTTTTAATTCTTGGTAAACTTGGCCCCAAGTTGTTGATGTCTGGCCAAAGGCTCAGCAGCAATTTTGGGTTATCTGGAAGTCTGAAGGCATCATCAAGCTTCTGATGCACTCGCCCCACAGGTACAGGTTTACTTGCTGGCAGCACCATACCCCTGTCTGAAAAGGTTTTGGGGACCATGGAAGCTCATGCTCTATAATTTGGCAACTACTATTTGTTGCCAATATTGTTCTTAATTCTGTTGTTTGTACTGCGAAAGCTGCTATTGTAGCAATAAAACCCAGGTTTTCTCTACTTCTTCACTACTCTCTCCTTCTTAGTCAAGAGATTTGCAGATCAATTGAATCACAGACTTTGATGAGTAAATAAATGGTTCAGAAGCAATCATGAATAGTAGTCTTCCCATTCCACAAAAAAAAAAACCCAAAAAAACAAAAACAAAACGATAAAAACTACCCAAGTGCTTCGATTAGAATCTCTGGAGTCAGGGCTATGGGTACATAGGATATAGGCCTCTGGTTTCTCTTAGTGGTATTTTTAGGATCAGATATGTTGGATTCATGGCGATTGTGCTTTGGTGAGAAAGGGAGGGCTCAGTAAAGATAGTAACTTCAGTACCTGCACTACACTTTATGCATCAATACCTCAGCCTTGCTGTTAAAAATAATGCTTAGCTGTTTAAGTGATAGGTGGTTGGGTCTGTGACTTGAATTTCTGGCAAAACCATAAAGAGGAAGAATAGACCGATATGAATGGCAAATTAAAAAGGTCAAATAGTATATGTAGCAATTGGGCAGGAATTGAAAGTCTTTGAAACTGAGGCACATCTAAGACCCCAAGAGAAAATAAACTGAGTCAAGTTCCTCTTATTCAGTAATCTGACTTTTGTCAAAAACCTTTTCTTCCTTTCTCTATGATCCCTTCCCCCTTGAAGGAGAAGTGAGTTGAACAATCAGCTGGAGTTCCTTGGAATGTCTCTAGAATTATGAAATTCCCCACGCACCACAAGGGGAGGACTTGATTTGAATCATTGTCATTATCTCAGATCCTGAAAGGCAGTAATTTTAAGATATCATACTTCTTTCTGTATGTTGAATAAGACTAATAATTTAAAAATTCAGAATATGTAACATAATTAAATAGCAATTTTCTTATTTATTTTACCTCTCTAGTCAGTGACGGAATTTACTATTATAGAAATATGTCCTATGAGCATACAATTTTAATGCCTACTTATCCAGAGATTTCCTTGAGATTAGCCGCAGTCTTTAAGAATGTAAGTTAATCTTCAAGAAACAGATCTCATTTTACTTATTCATTGTTTAAATTCACTGAAGACTTCTTAGGAACCAAACAAATGAAAATTTAAAAAATGTTTTATTATAAAATGGATGAAGCATTAAACATGTATATAATCAGTATTTATAGATTCATCACTCAGGTTTAATAATCATGCGTGCTAGCCATGTTAGATATTTAATTTGGTAAAGCATTTTAAAATACATTGCAAATACCATTCCTAAACACTTCAGCCTGAACTTTTTTAAGTAAAGAAATTGCAAGGAAACAGTGAAAAGGCAACACACTCAAGGGAGAATGCAGGCTTCTTCAGAGGTAAGAGAGTTCCAAGAAAGAAAAGAAAGAAATTGCACACTCCAAATTGGGATACAGGGTGATTCCAAACCGGAATGCCCAGTATGCACTTTTATTCCCCCTGTCAATGATACACAGCTGAAACTTACATAATATTTTAATGTTACATAATTTTTAGCTTATGTAATGCACTAATGCTTCAATATTACAGAACTAATAATTTTTAAAAACCATATAACATGGGAAGGATTGGGGTGAGAATAGAATGAAACTTGTAGAACTTTTTTAAGTTTAAAAATCATCTATTTTTTATTTTTATTTTTGTTGTAGTTAAGGACACAAGTTAACCATCATGCTAATGTTTATGGTCTTGATGTATAGTTACCGCATCTCACCACACCAAAGTGCCAACTCCCTCTACCAAGATCTTATGTCATTTCTAGTTGGCTTCTCCAAGACTTCCTCTCCTCAATCCCTGATTTAGTAAATTCAGATTTGTAATTTGAGGTCAAATGTTTATCATTGTTCAGTACCATCTATTCCTTTGTTTTATTTTTCTATATACAACAGATGAGTGGAATAATCTGGTATTTGGACTTTACCCTCTGATTTATTTCACTTAACATGATACCCTCCAGTTCCATCCAAGTTACAGCAAGTGAGTGATTTTTTTCTTACAGACGCATAGTTTTTTTCCACTATGAATTTAAGCCACAGCTTATTTTACCATTTATCTGTCATTGTACATTTGGGTTGTTTTTACCTCCTGGCTGTTTTACTGAGTGCTGCAGTAAGCAGAGGTGTGCATATATCTTCTTGAATTAATATTTTTGAGTTTTGGAGATAGATGCCAGGAAGTGGAATCACTGGGTTGTATGGGAGCTCTATTCTTGCTGTTTTGAGAAATCTACATACTGTTTTCCACAGGAGCTAAACTAGATGACATTCCCTTTAACAATAAAAGAAGTTTCCTTTTTTTGACCTTATCATCAAGCAAAATTTTTTTGTTGTCTTTTTGATGGATGCCAGGCTCACTGGTGTGAAATAATATCTCATTGTTGTTTTGATTTGTGTTTCGAAGATGAACACTTCTTCATGTCTATTTGTTCTCTCTACGTCCTTTTTGGGTAAGGCTCTGTTCATCTCTTTTCGTCATTTTTTTTTTTTTTTGCTTTTTGGGTCACACCTGGCAATGCACAGGGGTTAATCCTGGCTCTGCACTCAGGAATTACCCCTGGCGGTGCTCAGGGGACCATATGGGATGCTGGGAATCGAACCCAGGTCAGCCGCGTGCAAGGCAAACGCCCTACCCTCTGTGCTATTGCTCCAGCCCCTCGTCATTTTTTTTTTGATGGTGGTTTTGTTGTTGAGTGTTTAAAAAAAAATTTTATTGAATAACTATGAATTAACAAGTTACAGTGTTATTCATTATTGAATTTCAGATGTACAATGTGCTGTTGAGTTTTGTGAGTGCATTATTTATTAGGTATATGAACCCTTTATCTGATGTATATTTTGAGAATATTTTCTCTCATTTAGTTGGGTGTCTTTTTATCTTAGTCTGAATTTCTTTTGCTGGGTAAAAACTTTTTAATTTGATGTGGTCCCATTCTTTTATTTTTCTGTTTTGTGTTATCTATACCAATGGAGTCAAATCATTGAAGACACTTCTGAGGTCTGTATTCTGGGGTAGTTCTGCTTATATTTTTCATGATGTATTTTATGGATTCTCATACAACCCTTAGGTCTTTAATCCACTTTGCATTAATGTTTGTGTGTGGTGTGAGATATGGATCCAGTTTTATTGTTTTGCGTATCCAGTTTCCCAGCATCATTTGTTGAAGAGGCTCTCCTTATTCTACTTCATGCATCTAGCTCCTTTGTCATGGATTAAGTGTCTTTAGATTGAGAGTTTATTTTGCCGACCAAGCATTTAAAAAAATTGAAAATATTAGGGTTGGAGAGATAGTACAGCAGGTAGGGCATTTTGCGGACCTGGGTTTAATCTCTAGCATTCCATACAGTCCCTTGAGTACCATTGGGAGTAATTCCTGAGTACAGATCCAGGAGTAACCACTCAGCATTGCCAGGTGTGGCCAAAAACACACAACATAAAAATAATAAAAGTATCTTCCAATATAATTTAAATACAACTTCTTACTTAAGAAAGTCAGCAATTCCATAAAGTCATTTAATAGCCATTTCCAAAATCCAGTTTTTCTAATTCTCCCACAAATGACTTTTACAGATGATGTTTAAACACAAGATCCAAATAAAAACTAGGTTTTTAATTTAGTTGTCATACCTTTAAGTTTCCTTTAGTTATAGCAGTTCTACCACTACTCCATCTCTATTGTATTTTATTTTTCAGAATATTGATTATTGACAAGACTAGATCTATCACCCTGTAGAATGACTCACATTCTTACTTGGTCAATCAAATTGTTTCTTTGTGGAATCCTCTAGTTTGTCCTCCTAGCAACCTTGTCTCATGTTAGAACCCTAAGTTTGGTTGCTATTAGTTTATTTACTTAGGGTTGGTGGGAATACTTCGAGGTGATGCTGTGTTCTGCATACTACATCATGCCAATAAGATGGTGACAGATGAACTCATCTCTTGCTAAGTTATTTATTTTCATCACAGCCAGCATGTAATCTGAGGCTTGAAGATGTTTTAAAACTGTTTTTGACTTGGAATAATTTTTTTGAGCCTGATTTCTTGTGTGAATCAGAAAGCTAGTCATATTTTTCCTTTATGCAATTGTGAATGCTTCCATTCTGCTATACCAGAAATACTGTAAACCCATCACTATGAGCTGAAAAATTAATATCTAAAAGAGTTTAATTTTTGGAAATGAGTAATCCAGGATATGTTCCAGTTCTGCACATAAAAAATGAGAATTTCATTGCAAGTGTTTCCTCTGTGAGTTGTTTATATTCCCTGAAAATAGATTTTCTTTTTTTCCTTTAATTGAGTCATTGTATTTGATCACATTAAGCCATACATCTAGTTATTTTGGACAACCCGTGAGGAAATCTAGTTAAATTTTCTTCCCCTGTGCATTGCTTTTAGTCTTCTAAACCTGAAAAATAGCAATTGGACTTGGTGTGCTAACTAGTGCTTGTAATCCTAGGATGAAAGGATTAATCCCTGTGCTCTTGGATCAAACATACATTGGGTCAAGAGAAGAGTGAAGGAGAACCCAGACTTGTAAATGCTCAGATATGTGGTATTAATGCTGATTGATTCTCTGAAGTGAATAAAATACTGCTTGGTTCCCAGGAAACACCCTGGGAACACAAAAACACGTTTAAATGTGTAGGGATGAATTGAGTCTTTGCTCTGGGCTGAGGACACTTTTGGGTGATGTTAGGTCAGAGGGAGATTACTTGAGTCTGAAATAATATTTCAAGTTGTTCCAGGTTTCAGAGCTAGCCCTATTTATCTCCACTGTCTAAAAGCTTTCCCCAGCGTCCTCTCCCCAATATCATTATTTCCTCCTACTCTCTCTCAACTTACTTGTGATTTTCTAATAACTCATATTTTATTTATGAAGAGTCTGTATTCTTCATGTCGGCACTAGGCATTTTTCTAGTGCTACCTAATAATGACATTTTTGCCATCCTTATTCCTCATTTTGACACTGGACACTTTACTCATCGGAATTACTGTTAGCATTTGGGGTTTCAATGTTCCAGTTCCATTCTATGGATCTGCTTCTTGATATGACCTTTAGATAGGCATGACTAATTTTTATCTATTTATTTTTTAGGGTATCCCTAATAATGCTCAGAGGATCCAGAGAAGACTCCAGTCAATACTTGGTCTACTGGGCCATAAAAGGTTCAATACTAGGGGAAGTGGTTGTAGTGCTGGGAACTGTGATGTATAATAGTTTGGGCCCAGAGGTGCTGGCAGCTCAGGATCCTCTAGGGCTGCTCCTGGTGGTACTCCAGGAGGGCGTGTGGTACCAGGGTTTAAACCTGGGGCCTTGCACATGCAAGGCATGCATCTCTGAGCTCTCTGCCTGGCCCTTAGAAGTGGATAAACTAAAAAGAATTAGACTTATAAGTTTATCATATTCTAATAAGATGGAATTCAAACCACATCAACCACGTCTTAAAGCACAACTTTCTTTAATACTAGGCCATTAGCACTATGAAGAGGGGAAGGGATTTTATGCCTTATATAGACCTGGATTCAACTTCTTATTTCAGTGTGTATGAGTATGTGACCCAGTTTATGGCCTCATAGTCATCACTAGTCCTGTTTTCTTTACTTATTCTCTGATATTTATTACCATGAGAGCATTTGACAAAAGTTCTTAAAATGTGTAGTGGAATTATTTATTACTCATGACTCTGGTAATACAACTTAAAACTACTGTAGTAGACAAGAAGGAGTAATCCCCAAATAAAAGAGTCAGGGGGTCAGGAGCATTAAATCTCAGATATTATTTTTCTCCATGACACTCAAAGGGCTCTTCCAGATGCAGAGACACACACAGTGGATCAGATCTAGGTGTTTTTTGCACAAATTCTTAATATATTGCACCTCTGTGGTAACTAGTCACAGTGAAATACAGTAGTGCAAAAACCTTAAAAAGCCTTCTTCTTTTCTTCCTTGGCACTTTGCCACCACCACCCTCAGTCATCCAGTATATCTCTGAAGTCTCCTTTCATGACTGTTGTTATTGTGGTTAAATGCACAAAACTCAAAGGCACAAAATTATTATCAACATACATTTCAACAAGTAAAACACTAAGATGTTAAGAAATAAATTGGCAAAGGACAAGTAAAGATAGTCACTCAGTTGTGAAAAAATGTTTTAGCCCTTGAGTAATAAAAAATAAAAAATAAAGCATCAACAAATATTTTTTTGACAGATACTGAGGCAACTTTTGTTAGAAAAGGTAATGATCAATGCTGGTAAGATATTGGTAGCAAGATAAACCATCCTCTTTTTATTAGAAAGTAATTAGTTACTATCAGGAGGATAAAAATAGTCAGACTATTTTGGGCAAATACTTCCACTTGGAGGAGTTATTATGAGAAAACAATATGCATTTGAATACAAAATGAGATTTATTATCCTCAGAGAAGATCAGTTACTTGCAAGAACACAGTATTATAGTGCTTATTTTTCTTTGCACAGTGAAGTGCAGTTTTGTGAAGACATATTAATCTGGAGTGATCTCTGTCAATGCTAGTTCATGGATGCTTACAGAAGTCAGCAGAGATTAGTTAAAAAAGATAAAAAAAAAGATGAGTAAGCAATTTAACTCAATCACAGTAACTTTCTTGAGTGTTTTCCTTCACAATTACAGGTGTTTGATGTTGCTTAAACAAATCCTTTAAAGTAAATATTTTTTTGTTGTGGAAATCATGAGTATTCACTTATAGGATAAAGGCAAACAACTGTTCTAATGTTATGTTACTGTGATTCTACAATATTGGCAGTGATTGTTTCATATATAGAGTCATAATATGCTAAAATTTAACCAACTTAAATTCAAGTAAGTTTGATAAGTTCTGAATAAATGTTGGAAGATTTAAAAGAATACTCCAATGATGACAAACATTGATTTAAAATGCTTGTGGAGAATTCAATATACATTTATGAACTAGGAGAATAGCAAAAAAAGCAGCATTTCAAAATTAATCTTGTATTCTATATGTGTTTTAAAAATATGTATACATAATCAAATCAATCCTTTAGAACTTTTCTAGTGGAATTTGACAATTTAATCTATAATCCTAAGGCTCTGTATATGCAAGTTGGTCAGAAAAATTTATCTTGAATCTTCTATTTGAGGAAGTGAGGGATTACTTCAGATTTTGAATCTATACATTTAACTAATTTATACATAAAGTTTATGTGATGATTTAAAATAATGAATAACAAATGTTTTAATACTTCTATGTCCACCACAGACTGGAGTGATAGCACAGAGGGCAGGGCATTTGCTTTGCATGCGGCCGACCCAGGTTCGATTTCTCTGTAGCCTGGCAAGCTAATGAGAGTATCCTGCCTGCATGGCAGAGCATGGCAAGCTATTAGTGGTGTATTTGATATGCCAAAACCACTAACAACAAGTCTCACAATGGAGACGTTACTGGTGCCTACTTGAGCAAATTGATGAATAACAGTACGACAGTGCTATAGTGCTATAAAATCTACTTAAACTCTCAACCATAAATGATCCAATTAAGAACTGCAGTATGCTCCTGGATTTAATACTACCATGTCTCATTAGAAATACCGATTGGGAGGAAGTATTTAATAACATAGACGATCAATCATTTAGTACCAAGAAAGACAAAATGTGTATGCCATATAGTTATATACATAGAGCATATATAATTATATATAGCAAAAATTGGGGAGAAACATAGTGAAATAGCAATTGTCATTGCTTTTTGGAGGCTGACTTGATCTTCTTTTAACTGAGAATTCTATAATGAATTCCAGGAAGAAAAAGAGCTCAGGGTTTAGCTACTAAACCATCGAGACATGTTCTAGTGTAGTCATTCACCTGAACTTGCTCTCTGACAAGGTTATTTGGGTCACTGCTGAATGGTTTTCAGTTCTTATGAAGCTTTTTCTGACATTGAAATGTAGTTTCTTTTAAAAGGTGGGCATGTTCCCCCCACCTCCTGCAATGGTTCTGATTTTACCTGCAGGTACAATGACTTGCTCCATGGCCAGGCTAAGGCTCTCTCTGTACTCTCTTTGAGTATGTGCCAGGTAGCTGTGCACATCTCTTCCTGCACAGGAAAGAGAAGTTTCTGTTCTGGGAGACCCCCAATTCACCTAATGATCCACACTGAGGATCAAACTTCCCTTTTTATTCTAGGCATTGTTCCTGAAGCTTTGAAAACTCTTCCATGATTACTTTCACATCTTTGCTTGTAGCTATTATTGCTATTAAAATACAGTGCTCCCTCCCTCCCACTACAACCTCTGAAAAGTTAAAACCTCCATTTATCTTCATCACTCAAAGATTAGTATGAATTGGTTTCAGGACATTTTTTGATATGAAGCTCTGATGGGAATAGAATGAGAGTGTCTGAGGGCTGTGATGGGGAGGAGGGTCCAAGGAAAGGGCACGGAAAGATGGGACTGGGAGCCAGGGATGACCTACTTTATAGTTTGCAGAGGGTTGGCAGCTGGCGGCCTCTTTCAGCTATTGCCAAGACTTTGCTTTATTCCAGTCACAGCTAAGCACATTTTTTTTTGGTTGATTCTGCAAGCAAAATTCAAGAATTCTGCACTTCTTGAATTCTCATATGTTCTTTCAGAGATCCTAAGATAATACACACTCTAATACTGGTCTTGACAATTCCTGGGGTGGTTAGTATCAATTCAAGTGACAAATACTTGGAGTCCACAACATTTTCTTTGGCACTAAGTCTTTATATCTCTTCTTACACTTTGCTCCCATCCTTCTTTCTTAGCTTTACTAAGTAGGCAGTACATGCATGGGACCATTTTCCTGAGGTGAAAAAAAGTATACAAAAATCTATAGATTTAGGAAAATCTAGGATATGACCTCTTTCAGACATTACTATGTAGAGACATCCTTCAAAGATCTAGAACATGCTAGCAATGCCATTTTCATGAGCAGATGATCCCCATGTCCCACACGTGGGGAATGGGAAGGTCCTATTGCTCTAAGCTTTCAATGTCCATCCACTATATGGTCACTATGTGGGCGCTCTGTGTATATAAATGCTTTTCCAGCTCTGCTAGACAAATTGAATCCTCAAACACTCATATATATGTATCTATCAACATATAGATACATATATATATATATATGAGTGATATATGGAGTGAGTGGGGAAGCAGATCAGAGCTTAAGTTACAAACTTGGACGTTGTTAGCAATAGATATAGTTAAAGGCATACTATTGACTGAGATTATTTAGGGGAGAAAATGAGGATAACAAAGGAAAATCAAGGGTTATTGCAACATTGGGAACTAAACAGGGTTGAAGAGTAACAGAGCAGACTGAGAAGTTATGCCCAGTAGGACAAAATAAAATCAGGGAACTTAGATATCATAGAAGTCGAGAAGACTTTCTTCCCAACTACTGGGAATTTATATAAAATGAGAAAAGTAAGCAACTTTTAAATTACCTATCATTGAATTGGATTCAACAGAGCCTGGAAAGCTCTTCGTGGCGTATTCAATATGCCAAATACAGTAACAATGATGGGTCTCATTCCCCTTACCCTGAAAGAACCTCCAATGTGACACCGCTGGGAAGAATGAATAAAGAGAGGCTGCTAAAATCTCAGGGCTAGAACAAATGGAAACATTACTGGCGCCTCTCGAGCAAATTGATGATCAGTGGGATGTCAGTGATAGAAGGAGCGATAGCGCAGCGGGTAGGGCATTTGCCTTGCACATGGCCAACCCAGGTTCGATTCCTCCGCCCCTCTTGGAGAGCCCGGCAAGCTACCGAGAGTATCTCGCCCACATGGCAGAGCCTGGCAAGCTACCCGTGGTGTATTCAGTATACCAAAAACAGTAACAACAAGTCTCCCAATGGAGACGTTACTGGTGCCCGCTTGAGCAAATCGATGAGCAACGGGATGACAGTGATATAGAAGACACCAAGTCAAAATATTTTTTGAATAGATTTATTTGCAGGTTTTTCTAAGGTACATGTAGAGTTGTAATACATACTTTTCAATAAGTCCCTTGACTCTCTGCTTTCTTAAATCTTAGTAGTAACTTAGTCTTCTTAATGCCCAACAAGAAGCATAAAATCCCTGAAGGTACTCAGGAGGAAGACTCTCAGGCTCTCCTTGTCTCTGAGCAGATGTTGCATGACTGATGGGATCACATATATGGGAATTTCTTAGAGGCTGATTCTCAGGCCTTGCCCTGGTGGTGAATGCTTCCTGGGCAGTTGGCAGTTGTGACCCACATCTGTTGTCAACTGGCCCAAAGCCAGCAGCCGCTTTTGTTCTCTAAATTGGAAAGGAACTCAAATGTGGGGTGTTTGGGGTACAGGGAACCACAGGATGTGGATGTTCTTGGTCTCTGGTGCCTCATAAGGAAGATGCATCTGTTGGATGAAGCATCTGGTAAGGAGACTGAGTCAGCAGCAAACATGAGTTTCCCAGCATGCCGGTCCCAGCCATCCTACAATTTCTCACCTTTTTCTTAGAACATATGCTTTTTCAGGTCTACTAAGCAACTTGCATCCTCAGATATGACTACTGGGATCAGTGTGACAATGCAAACAGGGCTGAACAAGGAAATCCTACTTTCAGATGAGATAGGGTCTAAATGTCTTGGGATGTGGAAACCAAAAATAGGGCAGAACTATCCTTGTCCTTCTTGGCAAATAATATATTGAGGGAGAGAGATAGAAAGACATAGAGAGGAGAAGAGGAAGAGAAAGAGATTGTCTTCTTATAACTATTTTTCTATTAAACTAGAAAATAGGTTTTGGTGAAAAAAATGTCTTCCTTCCATAGAGTTAATCTGTGTTGATAGTTGCATTAATTTGTATATGCAGGAGGAGCTCATCACTGAATTCTCTCAATATAGAAATGATTTCTAGAACTAGGGGAGATGAATTAAACAGAAATATAAGATTATTATGCTTTATATATAGCCCTTGGAGTTTTTGCATAAAAAAAGGAAAGATTTTTGCTCTAAGACCTACTTTACCTTAAGCATCCAGACTAACATGAGACTACACTGATTTTTAGGGATTTTTTTGTGGGGGTCCTTCCAAGCAGTGCTCAGGAAACCTCAACTCCCCCTTATTATTCTTGGTGAAGGTTAGGCATCATATGGTACTAGGAAGTTAGCTGGGGTTGGCTGCATGCAAGGCATGCACCATAACCTCTGTACATCTCTCCAGCTCTCCTTTGCCATTTTTGAATAGACTGAGTATTTTATAAATATAATATAGAATGAGGCACGAGGCACAGTGTTAGGAAAACAAAACTAGACCAGATAACTGGAGTTGCATAAAATGATAATATTTCTTCCTTAGAAAGAGTGTGATATGGCAGCTCTCTTTATAGTGCACAGAACTAATTGGAAAATTCAAACTTTTATCCTGGAATGTCACAGGAACTTCATAGAGTTTTAGAATCTAAAACTTTGGTTTTCAGCCTATAAAAGAGGGATATAAAGATAGTGCAACCCTTTCTAATGACAGACTATGATGAAGAAATCACTGAATCTGAATTTCGGTAGAATCTTCCAAAGCTTTCTGAGTCAGGCACCATCATGAGTCATACCATCAGTGAAGTTTGAGATCTTAGAAAAATGCCTCCAGGTGGTGCTAACTTCGAGTTGGATTGGAGGGGTATGGGGTGGCTTCAATAGATGTAGAAGAGGGTACAGAAATCAGATGGGAGCTGTTCTGTGTCTAATTCCCTGTTGAGATGCAAATGATTTGATCACTGTCATTGTTGGAACTGGTAGGGAGCTGGGCAATGAAGGCTGGGAGGAAGAAAGGAGAAGTGGGAAGTCTGTAGGCGATCAAATCTGGGAGTAGATTTCAAAGGAGAAAGTCTGATTTTATAAAGTAGAGGTCTACGGATTAAGATTAGGGAAAGATATTTAGAAATAAGTGTTGTAGAAGATACTAACTGAACCCCTGGATATGGAATATTAGCACTGGGAACACTTTTTACTGACATACTGACTGAGGTCTAAGCTTGAACTCTTTGCTCCTGGTAGCTGTGTGGAATAACAGAGAAATGGAAGAGGAAATTTCTCCATAGAGGTTTCTGAAGAAATTAAAAAAATTTACTTTGTACATTGACCTTGAAAAGGAAATGAGAAAATACAGGGAAACCCCTGTGGAAATTAGGCTCAGGAGAGAAATACTAGAAAATACAAAATAACCAGGGCATTTACAGAAAAAGAGGAGCTTCTTCTTGGTCAGACTGAACATAACTTGGAACATCTAATTTTCCTTCAGATTGTTGGTACAACATTTCAGTGAATTTGGATCTGGATGCCTTGTGTTGAGTAAAACTGGCAGCTGCTATTTTGTGTGTGTTCAATCAGGGGGACCCAGGGGACAATTAGTCCAATGCTCATTCTGTTGTTTAGCTGAGTCTCTGGCTCAGAAACACATTGAGATATCTGGTGTTTTTCAAGGATTTTATTGAGTTAAATTTTTAAAAAATTTTGAATTGTCCAGGATTGCTACTTTAACTGAGAACTTTGCCTTTCTCACCCTGTGTAAGTATGATGGAGGTTGCCAGTAAAGGAGTCAAAGATGACTTTTGCAAGCCTGGGCTAAGTCCTAGTTGATGTCGGTACAATTACGAGATGGGATTTGGAGGCTATAGTATCGGAATAGAGACTTCCTGGTCTTTTATTGTGTCCTCCCCGAGTATAATCAGATAATCCTGTCTGGTTACTTGGGAGTCAAGTTACTTTCTTGCAGAAACATTTAAAGAGTTACTTTAGGAAACCTAGAAAAGTGCAAGACCAGAGGCAAGCCACAGCCCAAAGCCCAGCTGCTGAGGCGCGCAGATGGGAGAATGTTAACAGCCAAGAAATATGAGGTCTTTGGCTCCTTTCCCAGAACTGCCAGGCTAAGACCTTGGCAGAGACTCAACAGGAAACTGAACTCTATTTGCATATCCTTTTATACATGGGAGATTAAAAGCTTCAACCTTGAGTGATCACAGTTTTTGAGAATCACGATGAGGCATTAAAGAGGAGGAGGAGTGTCCCAAGGGAGGTGAGCTGGCAGCGAAGCAAGGTAGGTGTGAGGTTAGCAATGACTTTCAATCCCCTTTGATTAATCATGAGTGCATTTCCGTTAGTTCTTTTTGGGGTTTTATACTTACTGCGTCACATAAAGGAATCAGCTAGGCAGGAATCTGTACTTCCCAATATTGGAAATTCATCTGATTTGATCTTTAGCCCATGGCTTCCTTCTCTTTCTCATAGAGAAGTCAGTTTGTTAATGCTGAAGGAAACTCAGAGACGATCTACTGCAAATTCTTTATTGGACAGATAAGAATCTGGGCTCAAAGAGGGAAACTGGCTTCTAAAGTCACAAAAAGAAGTAAGAGTCTGACGCCCCAACAAAAGGTTTTCCCCATCAGGGTATTTTTCTTAGCAGGTGGAAGTTTCTTAATTTATGACCTAGATGCTTTCCAGCATGTGATTTGGCTGAGACACCCTTCACATTTCCCATCAGAACACGCATTTCTGGCAAGAGAGTCCTTTGGATTCCCTGGCATTTCTTTCTCGTTCTCCTGGATAAGGTTTCTGTGGTTCTCTAATGAAAAAAAGCCAAAGGACTTAAACTGAGGTATTTATCCATGGGATTTACTTAGGAGAAGTGATTTTGTCTGGCCAAATTCTTTAGAAAGAAAAGTTACCTTATGTACAGGCTCAGGCAACATGAGGCTGGACAGATGTCACTGCTCACTAAGAAATCAAGCTAGAGAAAGTCGCTTTGCCAGGGTCGGAAAAGATGTCTTTGTTTAGAATAGAGTACATTAAAAATGTATTCTAGATGGGGGAGACTCTGCAGGGGTGCATCCTCAAACCTGGGTAAGGCTTTCTGAAAATTGAGACCCCCCATGTGCAGCTACTCTTTCCAACATCTGAACCAGGTCAACCAGATACAGGTTTGACAAAGAAAAGTTAATTCTCCTCTTGGCAAAGCTGAGATTGGCTGGAGTAACCTCCATCTGGTAGAGACACAGAGACTTGAAGTCATCATGTGCCACTGAGAAGTCAGATCCTCACAGTAGTGGATTTGTACAGTTTTGAGGCTTTCATTAGGGAAAGAATTCAGAGTCTGTTTGGGAAAAATATTCCTGATGAAGCATTTTATATAAAAGGTTTGGGAGATAGTACAGCATTAAGGGAACAAGCCTGGCATACACCAAATGGGTTGAGTTCCTGGCTTCTGTGGTCCCCTGATCGTAGCTGGAGACCCCTGAGCATTGTCAGATATGCAACCATGGAGACCCCCTAGCACCACTGGGGTGTTATGTATATCCCCAGTTACCAATGGGCTTGAGCATCATCTCAGTTTGCTGAGAGTTCCTGGGAGGGTCTCCAGGACTCTTGAGCACTGCCTGGATGCACACCCCCACCCCAGACATTTGAATTTCCTGTTTGGGAAAAATGTTAGCTATTATCATGGTAAGATTTTCCCTTCCAATCTAGATCCTTGATTTTTTTCTCTCTCTGGGTGAAAACTACTCTATCTTAGACCATTCATAGTTGAGGGGGAAAGTATATTAATATTATTAGAAGTATTTGGTGTGCCTGAAGCATTCTAGAAATTATTTCATTTAATCCTTAAAGTAATTATATGAAGTAGGTATTATTACTGTATTTTATAGGTGAGGAAATGAAGGCTTAGAACTTAAGCAATCTGTTCAAAGTCCTACAAGAGTAAATGAGGAGTTGTCTCAGACAAATTTTTGTCTTAGACAAATTTTTGTCTAATGTTAGAGCCCAAAGTACTGAATACCAAGATATGCAAATTGCAGCCCAAAATTTAAAATATGTTCATTTAAAAATAGGCAAAATACATTAACCAAGTTTGGCACAATTTTTCAGATTGCTTTTAAGTTTAGTACATACTGATTTTTTTGGGTGAATGATCAGTCATATTTACTTCTGCATGTCACATTACTTGTCTGCACTGGATTGTCTCTTATTTATTCATTTATTCATTAAATCAAATTTTATTAAGATATTCTGGAAGATAACTGAACAAAATGGCTAAAGTAAATTAAAATTTGACTCTGAAAACCTATTTGTGAGCATTCTATCCAGGTCTCAAATCATGAAAATATTATTTGATATCACTGTTAGGTACAGGCATAGATATATTGCCTTACTTAATAGAAGAAAATATACTTGTTTAAATTGTGCAATAAAACTTTTTGTCAGCATGATAAAGATGTTTTCATGGGCCTGAATATGTGGGAAGGACAATAGAAGGTAGTTATTTGGAACTCAGAGTCAAACCACTGCTCACTCTAGTATGAGTACACGTCTTTGTCATTCTGTCTCTTTCCTCCAATGTCCTGGATGTCAAAGGCTAAGAAAAGTGACCAAGATGTGCATCCAACCCCACCTGAGAGAGAAGTATAGGTGAAAATTTTCTGTTATCCAGTCATCAGTAAGAACAATCCATCTGACCAACAGAACTTCAGGAAGGGCCACTCAGAACTGATTGATTAGGGCCCCCATTCTAGATTTCACACTTAGACCCAAACAGCTATGGATACTGGAAGACAGAAGTTTGAAGCTGAAAGACTAGGAAAGCTCAAAGAATCCAAGCATCTGTGTTTTCTGTGGAAAAAAGTAGCTTCAAGTATGCACTAGGTGGAGGTTACAATCCTGGCAGGAAGAGCCGCTGGAGAAAGATCACTGATCCTGCATACAAATTTCCCTTTTTCCGTTGCCTAGTTTAATATTCCCACCCCTCTCAGTTTCTCTATGGTTCCCTGAGGTGAGAGCATAATAATAGGCCTCGGGTTTCACTAGTTTCAGTCTATTGGTTTGTTACTACAACTAATAGTTGGTGTTATTCCTGCTGATAGTGTCTTTCCTTCGTAGAAGATGTAATGTTTAACATTCCCCAAAGGACTAATTTTGTAAACATATTCATGTGGTCTTCTTGGAGCTTACTAATGTCCATTCAACCAGAAAAATCTAAAGTCAAAGAGGTATGGACAGTGGTCAGAAGGGAGCCCAAGCATTTCTCCTGGTCTCCCCATCCCAAGTTACCAGATGATTTAATAACTAGACTCTGGAAAAGAGGAAGCATTGAAAAAAAACTATGAGAGAATGACTGACAGTGTACTGCCTCAAAAATTATGGGTCCTACAGAAAACTGGCTGGAGGAACATCAGCTTAGTCAGAGAGCACGTGCTGGAGGCAGAGGCTGGGAAAGTACCTACACTCATATGTTAAGGAGCTAATTATCTTCTAGGATGAAAAATATGAGGAGGGTGGCATTATGTGAACTAAGTAGAAATAGTTCTGCCCACTTTGCATAGCTTTCTTTAATAAAAGGGCCTTTTCTTTTTTTTTTTTTTTGCTTTTTAGGTCACACCCGGAGATGCACAGGGGTTACTCCTGGCTTTGCACTTAGGAATTACTTCTGGCGGTGCTCAGGGAACCATATGGGATGCTGGGAATCAAACTGGGATTGCCGAATGCAAGGCAAACGCCCTACCCGCTGTGCTATTTCTCCAGAAGATTCTGGGAAGGTGTGGGGACCACTCTCTTGGCACCATATGATAAAAGGAGGGAAAAAAATCCCCACAGTTTTCAGTCATCTCCAGAGAAAGAAGGCTCATTTTTTGTTTGTTTGCTTTGGGGCTATGCCCAGCATTGTTCAGGGCTGACTCCTGGCTCTGTACTCAGTGTTCACTCCACATGAGGTACCAGGGATTGAACACAGGTCAGCCTCATGCACGGAAACATATTCATG